>NC_081572.1:59608384-59633557 GCF_022355385.1 Mustela nigripes
ATCCACTGTCGGCTGTTGGCTGTCCGCTAGCTGCCTGCTGTCTATCTGCTGTCGGCTGTCGGCCGTCCGCTGTGGGCTATCACTGTGTGTGTGGCAGGGGTGGCTGTTGGTGGAACTCATATTCTGATCCTGAAACTTCCGTGCAGATGCTGAGGGTCGAGGTCAGCAAAGGCATTCCAGAAGAGCAGGCAGCCGAGCGTCCAGTCAAGAGTCAGAACAGAGACGCTGTGCATGAGCTAAGAGACCAGCAGCAAGGTCCATGGTCTCAGGGACCAGGACACGGGCCCAGAAATGGACCCATTGTGTGGATGTTGAATTTACAACACGAGTGGTATTCATTGCCGCTCTGAGGAAGGAATCTTTTCAAATGAAACTTCTCAAGGAAATAACGCAGGAAAAGGTCTTAATTCTGGCGTAAGAAAAAGCTTCAATAGGACATAAAAACAAAGGCAAAAAGATGTACAGGAAAACAGTGCTCCGTCGGACCCCAGCGAATGACCAATTCTGTCTGTCCCAGCACCGCTGTCGTGGCAGAAGCTGCAGTAACGTCCCAGTGTGTGTTTACAGTACAGAAACCTGAGACAGAGCAGTCCCAAATAGAACTCCTATAAATCCAATTCTGGGAACAACAGAAAAAAAAAAAAAAAGGAAAGGAAGGAAGGGGAATGTGAAAGAGGGCGGGCGGGCGGGCCAGGGACCTGAACCAGCACTGCCCAGCAGGAGGTGTGCACACGGGGCACACACACAAGAGAACACTCACACTGTCACACACGGAAAATGTAAATTCGAGCCAGAATGAGGGGCACCTGGGCAGCTCAGTGGGTTAAACATCGTACTCTTGGTTTCGGCTCAGGTCTGATCTCAGGGTCCTGGGGTCAAACCCTGTGTCGGGCTCCGCACTCAGCAGGGTCCGCCCCCTGCCGCCTCCACTCTCTCAAGTCAATCAATCTTTGAACACAAAACCAGAATGACGGTCTACACACCAAGCAGGGGCTACACTTACAAAAACTGACAAGTGTGGGCAAGGATGGGTGGCAGCGGCTCCCACACGCTGCTGGTCAGCATAAAACTGGTAAAACCACTTTGAAAAGAATCTTCGCTATTACGGTGGAACCAGCCACTACACCCCGACCATGGTACCCGGGAACACACCCACCACAAAAACACGTGCACACGCACCGACACACACAGGAGAAGAGTAGCCTTCTCGCTATCGCCCAGACCTGGGAAGCCCCAACGGTGAGGACAACGGAGTCGTGCTACGCTCCTACGGTGGCCGCAGCAGGTCACAGCCACACAAATGCGACCCCCACAAAATGCGAGTGGAGAGAGGCCCATCCTGCGAAAATACGGATCGTGCACCTCCATTCCTACAAAGCTCACGAAGTTCCAGATCTGACAGAAACCAAAGTATAGCAAAAAAATTGGAAGAACAATGCATTTGGGGAAGGAGACAAGGCGTGGAGACTGGAGGGGACTTCTCAGTGCTTGGAATGTTCGATTTCTTGACATAGGTAGCAGCTCCACAGATGTTTGTTTTCTGACAGCAAATGCAGGGACACACCCACGTTTTGTGCACTTGTCCAACTCTACGTTCTACTTCAACTGAAACAGGAAAATAAGTTCACTAGGTTCATCCACACGGACATCAATGGCCCATTAAAAAATACAGCATTAAAATCTTGGAACTACTTTAAAACACTATCAATGTATACCTCTATCAGTTTAACTCAAAAAAAGGAAAACATAGAGGAAAAGAAAATCTTTCCGCAAAGCTGGAAGAAGAAACGGAAGATTATTTCCCCCACTTTGCACGTGGACATGCACGACCCCAACAGCAAGCATGGCATGGAAACAGACCCCACAAAACCCAGGGCGGCGGTGGCCCCTCTGCAGCTGTCACCCAGTGTTATTCTGAACTAAATTCTGTCCAGTAAAGGAGAGAGAGAAGAACGAAACGGTATAAAAATCGCAAAGAGAGAAGCAGAACTTTACTTATTTGTCGGTGATCTTGTGTATCCAGAAAAACATGGAAGAATTAACTAACAATCTCAGTAATTCATCAAATCTAAAACATCGATTATAAGACATGCCCTTATTTTATGCACCAACAGCAAATTTGGAAACATGACCAATTACTTGAAAGGTACCATCAACCTAAGAATGCATCCCGATTTCAGGAAAGTCCCACCACATCCCTCAGAACCAACAACACGCAGTGTGGTCGCCACCCGGGGGTCTGGGAAGCATCGCAGGGCTCTGCCAGAAGGAGCTAGAACCCACTTCGACATGCAGTGAAAAGACAATCCCGTTCACAGCAGAAATAAAAACCATAAAATGAGAAAACTGGAAACAAACCTAACAAGGAATCCAGGAATTCCTACTAACCCTACGTCAGGAATTCTCCTTGGCCATCGACTGTGCCCTTCACCTGTGGGAGTGGACAAAGGGCAGGATGATGTTGTCCCCACAGGCCAGCCCATGAGCTCAGGGGCCCATCACCAGCCCCACGGCCTCTGCCCCGGAACCTGACAAGCACCTTCTGCTCTGAAGACACATCATCGCCGTCAACCAACTGTGAAGAATGAGAAGAGCCTCCCGACAGAGGAAAACACAGGAGAATGTGGGCTCCGCGCACCAGGTGCAGGTCTCCGTACCAGGAGAGGGGTTGCAAACCAAGCGAAAAGCAAGTGACTAAGAGAGAGACCCGCCACCGCCCGTGTAAACCCAGAGAGGAGGCCCAGAGCACAGGAAGAAAGTCTCCACGCCCGCAAGCATGATGCCAGCCCCCGGAGGGTGGAGGGCACCCGGAGGAGGGAGCACACGCCTGGGAGCACCAATGACCTTCCTTCCCAGAGTCGGGACAGGACAGGACCAACAGGAAGGGATATTTGCATCCAGACACTGGAAAAGTCTCCCAGTTTCATGACATAAGGTACTTGGCAAGGATGCGGGAAACATACTCTGTTGCTCACTGCTCCCCAAAATATCCCTGTAGGCCCAGGTTCAAGGCCAGCAACTCCGGCTCTGGGGACCAGTCATTACCTGCACTAAACACACACATCCGTCACGTGGGTGTCTGTGTGTGCGTGCGCCTATCGTTAAAATCTAAACAAATATGCGTTTAAAAAGCGGGGTTCTCACTTCCAGCTCTTCAGGAATCTCCCTTAGGGGACCCAAGCACGACAGTGTGGGAACCTGACATTCCCCACCCTCCTCTATAAGAACCCTCCTCTATGGGAAACCCTTCTTCTACAGGGAACCCTCCCTCTATGGGGGAGCCTTCCTCTATGGGGGATACTTTTCCTCTATGGAGGGACACTTCCTCTGCAGGGGGACCCTCCAGCTTCCCACCCAAGGACACAGTCTAGCTGCGACTTGCTTCTCTGGGTTCGAGTGCACCTGCTGGTGAGCAGGTTTTAAATCCTGACCTCCCCTCACGCAGCGTCTGTGTCGGCCAGATGACCTCGAGGAACCAGACACCACACTGTGAATGTCTCAGGACACATACCAGCCGGGAGCGTCTTCGCCCCTGAAGGCCACCTTGCTTCCTCGGGAAACGACTCCTTTGCTACAAGGGTTCTCCTCGCACTCTTAGGAGGACTCTGCCATCTCTCTAAGGCCCCACGGCCACCAACAGGAAACCTGCTCCGAATTTCCGTGAAACTTTTCTTCTTTTTTGGTGACAATTTCTTTTCCAGGAGGGATTCCAAAGCCTACAATGAGATAGTCCATTACCGTCTTAGATTATCTCACTGAAGCCTAACTATTCATCACAAACCCGAAAATCAGGCCCCCAGAGACAAGCATCACTAGCACGGCCTTGTCTAGTGGCCAATGGCTGTCATTTAGCTGGGAAACGCCATTACTGAGGATGCCCGCATCATTAATAAAAAAAAATGTGCACGTTATTTACACATCTAGTCCACTGAAACCAGCAGCACAAAGCTCAAGAACAGGACATCTGAAGGCTCTATATCCACGTGCCCGAAACCGACCATGGTCCGCAGAGCTCCACCTGCGTGCTTTTTACATGTCTTAATTCTCAGTCGAAATCCCACTCACTCAAATGACACTTCCAGTGGGCAAAGGAACCGCGTGTAACAGATATTTTCATAAACCACGCAGCACGCCCAGGGCCTTGGCCGCCCGGACCCGCACGGCCCCCATTCCCACAGGACGCAGACCTGGCTCGTCAGCGGCAGTGAAGGCCTGGCTTCCAGCGGGTCCGTGCAAACCAACACTTACTCTGGGGACAGGGAGGCACAAGGACAGCAAGCCCTGGCAGCTGTAGCCTGTCAACAGGACTGAGTTCCTCGCATTACTGACAGACAGACGCGTATAAGAAGCATCACGTTCAGGTGCTCCTGCTCGGACTCTGGGGACAGGCTCTATAACCTTGAGATCTTTCCAGGACCATGAGGATGTGCCCACGCTGTCTGTGACAGGCAAGTGCCCAGAGCACCAGGTGCCCTGCCACAATGTCATGGGGGGGGGGGGTCTGCGCCCAATGACATTCCCGGGCTGTGTCCTCCAGGCACTGGTGCCTCCTGCACCTGCCCCCAACTCACCGCGCCAGTGATGGTCAAGGCAGAGGGGCCACAGGGGCCACCGAGGGCTAGTCAATGCCCAGAAGGCTCCTTCTGGTGCACCTGTCTTCCCTTGTCTCACCAACACGAAGGTCGCCTTCTGTCCGTGGATGGGTGGGGGTGGAGCTAACTCCGGAAACGGGGTCGTGGGGACAGTGTGCGAGGAAAATGGCGGTGGCATGCCAGTAAGAAAGCCCACGTGGCTGCCGGCACAGCAGAAGGGCCGAGACAGCACAGATGAGGGCGCCCTGTTCTTGCTGGCTCTGTCCTGACTAGTACCTGCCGGGGAACAGCCAAACATCTCCAGCCAACACACCGGACTGGAGGCTGTGCTCCCTTAGGACTTCAAGCACCTCTTCTTCCCAGAAGCCCACCCAGACTACACTCTGGCACTCCCATGCAAGCACTAAGCGAAGAGTGCTTTACTGCTCTCCTTTTCTGTGCTAACAGGCTCTCTCTCTCGTGGCAAGTTCAGTCAGGGGACGGAACGTTCTGCTGAGTCAGCAGACCTGGGTGAGAGCCCACACTGGTGGTACACCCAAGCCGCCTGTTCTCAAATGAGTGAGATACAACGTTATAGACCCAACTCTGAAAGTAATGAAATGAAAACAAAGGCCGTCCTGCGCCCCCTGCGAAGCTGGAGTTCCCCAGGCGGCAGCTTCCTCCTGTCTTCCTTTCAATCCTAGCCAAACCAGGCCACGGCACGCATCACCTCCCTGATCAGACACACAGCACTCTAAGCAAAAAAAAAAACTGAGCAAAACCCGGAGCCCACTCTGTACCTCAATCTGTCGCAGGATGTCCGCAACCACATTGGGGACGGAGGGGTCGGCGTGCAGCTTGGCGGAGCAGAGTGAGAGCTGGCGGATGAGGCCGCCCAGCTCCCGACAGCGCGCAGGAACCGGGTGCTCCCCGCGGTCCGTAAGCTGCGTCACCAACACCTGTAAGGCCCGGATGGCTCCTCGGTGGGCAGCTGCCAGCCGCGACATGGCCCATGACTGGTGAGGAAGGACAGGGGGAGCGGGTGAGGCCTCAAACTTCGCGGCGGTCCCACCCCCACCAGCACTTGTGGCCTGTCTTCTTTCCATACAGCCTCGTACCCTGACACTTGTTCACAGTAAGGCAGGCGATTACAAAGTTGAGAGGTTTTCTCTGACAAAGAGCTTTTACCTTTCTATTCTTTCTTTCTTTTGTTTTTTTTTAAGATTTTTATTTATTTATTTGACAGACACGGAGAGAGCGAGCATAAGCTGGGGGAGGGGCAGAGGGAGAGCCAGACTCCCTGCTGAGCAGGGAGCCCGATGTGGGACTCGATCCCAGAACCCTGGGACCATGACCCCAGTGGAAGGCAGGAGCTCCCCGACCGAGTGCCACAGCAGCCCCTACTCTCACACCAGCAGCAACAGAATCTATTTTCAGTCTGTGCCCTGGAGGGCCACCCCAAATGCAGGATATGTACATGGCTCGTGCCCCCCTAGACACGTCTCTGTAAGAGCTGTGCACCCGTTACTGTGGAAAACCCACGCACACAGTCCCCCCCAGATGCTGGAAATGCAACTTATCTACAAGCAGTACTCATGGTGGCAGAACCGCCCAAGCACCTTCTTCGTGTGTCTGGTCTCACGTGGGCTCAATTTATCCAACTCTTCCTGGATCTCCTTCACCTGTTCCGTAAAGGGGGAAAGTGGAGGCCTCAGACCTGTCCGCTGACCTGTCTTGCTCAAATATAACACTATTTAATTCAAGTCACTTGGAATGAGACAAAGCCCTCCACTCGTGACCCGAAACACGGTCCCCGTGACTGTGAATGGAGCACGGTGTTCCCCTCCCATCCTTGGTCCCAGTGTCACAGGAACATCCCAGGAGGGAGTGAAGGTGGGGGCGGCACTGGGAAGGGGGGAGGCCATGCTGGGGCGCGGGCTGCACTGTGTCCAGAGAGCCCTGACAGGGGCAGGTGTGTGTTCTGGAACGATCGCAGGGGCAGCCATGTGCACAAGCCCAGGACAATACGGAATAAAGTCTAACTCAGGTAATTTCCTTCAAATGAAAACATTTGGCTTTCGGTTCAATCAATAAAGCCAACATGTGACTTAAGTGGCAGGAAAGGAGTCAAAGGTGAGTTCATGAGGAAAGCACCACAGTCAGTACAGACTTGTGAAGCATCGCAACATAAGCAACGTGAGCGTCTGTTCACGAGCCACAAAACGAGAACCTCGGCACGCCTCCGGCATTGCCAGGAGAGGAGACAGCCATGTGACCCACAGTACTCGGCCTCCAGCCCCGCACGGACAGGAGGCAGGTGTGCAAGTGATGAGGCCCCATCCCTCTAATCCTGGGGAGCCAGCAGGGCCTGGGGGCTTCAGGGCCCCCGAGCCACTGTTCACCAGACTCTGCCCAGAAACAGGCGCTGTACCAGCACTGCTTTCCAGAGGACTCACACAGGTTTGCACGAACTTATGACCCCAAGAAACCAAAAACCACCTTGAAGGACGTCACCCCCTACCCGCCGTACAGATGCGCATGACGGCAGACAACAGAAGAGAGACCGCGGGGCCACACATTCAGGAAACTGAGTGTCCACAGTGCAGCAGAAGTCACACGGGACACTGTGCTTGTGCCACTGCGACGGGGCCCCCCAAGCCAGCGGCCGCTCCCCCGCTCCCCATACCTGCTGCTGCAGGACATACAGCATCCGGGCCGAGCTCACGGCCTGCTCCTGCCTCCTGACTTGGGCGCGTCGCTCCTCATCGGGGTCCAAAGCCACTTCCGTCCTGTCTGAAAATAGCGTTTCCCCAAAAGTGGATTACACGCTACATACGGAAATGCATGAAAATGTCCATTATTCCGAGACATCATGAAGTTGAAGTTGAAGCTCTAGTTCTATTTAAAAAAAAAAAAACAACAATGGGGCCCCCACCACAAATTCTCCACCAGCCAAGAAGGGAGGAAAAAGCGGGCCAGAGCGGGACTTGGTGGGAAGAGACGCAAGGACCTCCAGCCGAGCTCCCGCCGCGCAGCGTCCAGGAACCAGACCCCCAGGGGACAGCCTCGGCCACTGCCAAGCGCCGCCCACCACTCTGAAGTTCTTTCTACTGAGCCCAAACCAGTGATGCTTTCTATTTTTTTCAGAAACCCTTTACTGCCTGATTTACTGTTCGGCAAGATTTCTCCGACGCTTTCTTATTTTGAATCCGACAGAGAAATCCTTTCTTAATGTGTTAAGATTGCTCAAACGTCTGAAGCCCTGCGTGTCTGTCAGGGAGACCCTCACACATGGTTCGCAGAACGTGCACTCAGAGAAGCCGTTTCTGGGGGACTCAGAGCTGCGCAGGTGCCCATCGCCGAGGCAGTGGTTTTCCAATACATTTATCCCGAAAAGAGTCTGATGCAAAATTCCAAGATACAAGTCAGGAAAAGCCGTGTTTTATTAGTGCAAGTGTATTTTATAAATACAAATATTTAACATTTATTCATTAAGAAACCAAATTATGGGGGTAAGAAAGAAAAAAAAAAAGGAAGCCAAATGATGAAATAATCTTTTTTGAAAAAATCAACACACTGAGATCAGGAGTTGTGGGTACAGACACCGTGTCACGGAGCGACAAGCCAGACCTGCGTCTCACGTCAGCCATGCATCGTGGAGATGCGGGCACCGCACGTGTGCATGAACGTCCCGGATGCTGGCTCTGACGGGGCTTCGAGCTGCCGCCTTGCAGGCGGTTCTCAGACGGCCGATCCACGGAGCCGCCCCCGGGGAGCACCTCTGGGCACATCGGGGCCCCTGGAGGTGGTCCGCAGGGGCCGTGGCAAACTGTGCCCGGCCCACGACAACTAAGTGCAGAAAAAATGTACAGTGTGCACGACGGGTTTTTACAGCTACTTGCCACTGTGGTGACACTTCTGCTATAGTTCAAAACGTATGGGTCTGGGACAAACTGAAATTTTAAACTAAAAAAATAAACGGGGTGGGGGGGGTGCCTGGGCAGATGGGCTGGTTTCACCTCCGATTCCTGATTCTGGCTACAATCAAGCTCTTCACGGTCCTGGGACCGAGCCCCGTGCTCAGCCAGGGGTCTGCTTGCCACTCTCTCTCCCTCTGCCCCTTCTCTGCCCTCACATGTGCACACGTGCTCTCTCTAAAATAAAGTCTTGAGAGACAGAATAAAATAAACGAGAAATCACCCAAGCCGGTCTTGCCCCAGAGAGTTTGAGGAGCTCTCTGGAAAGGTCCTGGGTCAGGCCACGTCATCAGAGTGGGGGTCCCCATGGCTCCGTCCCCGGACAGCACAGCTTCCAGCACAGGCGGCCACGGGGTGACCCGGCGGCCCACACCAAGGAACGGCATCAGACACGAGCCGTGACACTCCTGCCACCACCACACATTGCATGACACACTCACCAGGAAGACAGGGGACAGAGGTCTTTCTCAGCCAGCCAGGTGCTGTTTTAGACCTTGTGAACTCTGCAGCAACCCCCTCACCCCCTCAGCCAGCGGCTCGGAAGCACGGACACAAGTCCAATCTGCCCCGTGCCACCATACCCTCGCTGCGTTCTGTAGTCGTGCTGTTGGGCCACAGCTATCTTGGGAAGGCAGCATAAATTCCCCGTGGCACCTGCATTTGTCTGCGGAGGGTCCCCACAGACCCGGGGGGTCCTAGCAGTGGTCAGGGGGCTGCTCAGCCACCCGCTCCTTGCAGCTGGGAAGAGAGGCTCCTCTCTCCAACCCACCAGCCTAACCCAAACCCACCACCAGGAGGTGGGGAAACATGGGACAGAGCACACTGAGCAACTTGGGAACGGTGTGGAGAACCACGCATAGCCCTTGTGCTTGGAAGCATGTGCACACACGATGCTCGTTTCTGGGCAAGTTAAAGATAATTCTCCAGAGCAGAACATGGCAGGAGGGTCTGCGTTCAGGAGCCATCGGACCCGAGGCTGACAGCAGGTGCCCCGACCGCAAGGCCTCACCAGCCGATGCGGCAGCCTGCAGGACGAGGCGTGTCGGGCACTTCTGCCTGACAGGGGCCAGGGCAGGGCCAACTCCCAGGAGGACAGACTCCGGTCAGACCCATGGGCCACCTGCCTTGAGGGCCCTTGAGGGAGGGGGTGGACTAACCGGGATGAGCGTGATGGGCTGTCCCGCACCCGCAGAGTCCGGCTGCTCTCACCTTTCTTCGTGACCTCTTCCATCTTGTGGATGCAAGTACTCAGCTCCCTCTGGAGCCGCTGCACATCCAGCAGCTGCTGGTGGCCGCCGAGCTTGGGGCGGGGCTCCAGGCCCGGGTCGTGGGTGGGGGGCGAGTGGGGCACAGCCAGGTGGGACGGGGCCGGATGAGGTGCGTACAGATACACCTTGGCACCCGCGCAGGACGTTCCCATCGTGGACGGCTGGTGGCCACAAGGGCATGTGTCCCAGCTCCCCGGTTCCTTCCTCTGCATGCTGGGCTCGGGGACCTTATGCAGACGAGAGAGCCGGGGCTCCCCCCCGAGCCGGCGCCGCCCAACGCGCTCCTCCAGCTGCCTGCGCTTCACATCCCTCTTGGCCAGGTGCACGGCGTAGCTGAGCCGCTCCTCCGAGATGACGGAGAACGAGGCCGAGCCGCTCCCATGGCCGCTGCCATGCCAGCCCGCATCCTCACAGCCGTATGACTCACGGTATGAGTGCTTCAGCTTCTCGATCCGGATGGCGTGCGGGCAGGAGTAGCGCACGGCCAGGGTGCCTGCGTGCTCGGGTGCACTCCTGCTGAACTGCAGCTGGTTCTTTAAACAAAACAGACGAGCACAAGAGCCCGTGAGGAAAGCACGTCCCACACACTGTGCGTCTGAGGCCCCATTTCCAACTTCCCCACACAACCCTGAGTGCTAAGACGCACTCTCCTGCAGGGACCCAGGCAGCCACTCTTGGACACCCCTGACGTCATCACATGCCTGTGGTCCCTGCCCACGTCCCCAGGCCACGGTCCCACCCTGCCCCCTCCCAGCAGCACATGGGCTGCTCCTCCGAAAGGCAACCTGCAGAGCTTCACACAGTGGCCCATGGGGTCCCCCCGCCCCTCACCCGCCATGGTCTCAAAAGATCAGGCTCTGACAGAGACAATGCAGGTGGAACGAGTTCTGCGGACATGGCCCCCAGACACCCCGCCACACAGGAGCCGCCATCAGACGAGGCCATGCACCTGGTGGCTCCACCACGACCTTGACCCCGCACCCGAGGGCATCCCGCACCCCAAGGTCCACATATCCCTTCTCACGCAGGCCTCAGGCTTTGTCCTTTGAACTATAATAGGTGTAAGTTTTGTTTGGTTTTTCCCTTAAGGAGCAAAGGCGTGTTTCCAAAAGCTAACATTGTCATTTTTCATGGAGGCTTTTTCCAAAATCCCACAAATGGCCCTTAACCTTCTTAAGCACTTAGATGGTTCCAGGTTTCCACTAACAGAAATAGGACTTAAAATAATATTTCCACGCATTCAGCTGTTTTCTCATTTTTTTTTAAAGTTTTGTTTTGTTTTAATTACTTGACCAAGATCACAAGCAGGCAGAGAGGCAGAGAGAGAGAGAGACTGGAGGAAGCAGGGCTCAATCCCAGGACCCTGAGATCATGACCTGAGCCGAAGGCAGAGGCTTAACCCACTGAACCTCCCAAGCCCCCCTTTTTTTCTCATTTTAAAGAATTTCTTTAGGATGGAGTACCTGTTCCAGGATTACAAGTCAAGGACAAGGAGTGAGTTTATGACTGCAGGCCCCACGGCAGGTCAGCAGCCCAAGTCCCTGCCTCCACTGCCAGCCCTTTGCCCCGTGGACAGCCTCCCGAGCCTCGTAATAGAGGGTGTTTGTGTGTCACATGATGAAGGGTCCATTTAAAATGAACCCACTGTGGTCAGACTTCAGGAAAGTATTTCGGACACAACTTTAAGGCCTCCCTGGAAGTTCTGAGAGAAGAAACAAAGGGTCGTCGTCTAAAGGGCGAGGACTGACGGACAGCCCGTGAGAAGTACAGCCTTGTCTGGACAAGTCTAACCCGCAGAAGTAAAAATAACCAGAATGCCTTGGGGGGTGTGTAAGAGCCCAAGCTCGTGTGTGCATGGGTGTGTGTGTACGTGACGGCACGCTTGCACGTGTGTACGTGTTAGCGCATGTGTACACATGGGTGCATGTGTACATGATGGCACACTTGCACATGTGTGCGTGTGTACGTGATGGCACGCTTGCACATGTGTGCATGTGTACGTGTTAGCGCATGTGTACACATGGGCCCATGTCTACGTGACGGCACACTTGCACATGTGTGCGGGTATACATGTTAGCATGTCTTCACATGGGTGCGTGTGTACGTGTGAACACACACATGGGTGCGTGTGTACGTGAGTGCTCGTGTGTGGACAGGTGTGCGTGTACGTGTGAGCGCACGTGTGCCCATGAATGCCTGTGTCCATGTGAGCACACGAGTGCATATACGTGTAAGTGCACGTGTCTACAGAAAGGCAGAGACACAGGGGAGATGGAGGGGAAATGTAATAGGAGGGTTGACACTTGGGAAGTCTGCAAGAAGCGTCCCCAGGAATTCCACATTCCACTGCTCTAACTTGTCAGTCTCAAACTACATCAATATTCTTTCTCAATTTTCTTGGTAAACTACAATGAGACATTCCTTCACACCCAGCAGAAGGGCCCTAATTTAAAAAACCAACCCAGGCTGGCTAAGACGCGGAGCAACTGGGGCACTCGTTCATTGTCAGTAGGGACGGGAGATGGCACAGCCCCAGGAAGGTCTGCTGGTTTGTTAAACTAAACACACGCTGTCCCATGTCCCGGCGACTTCACTCCCTGGTATGTGCCTGAGATGTGAAAACACCTTTACAAACAGAGATGTACCAGGAAGCCCCCAGCAGCTGCATCTGCAAGAACCCAAACCAGCAGCCGGAGAACAAACAGTCACAGCTCCTACCGGGGACGCCGCTCAGCGGTCCAGAGAAGCCGCGCTGCCAGAGCTCCAGACTTCACACCCAAAGCGGCCTGACATACAAGATCCCGTGGCACAGGATTCCAGGAAGGCCTGGAACAGGCAGAACCCATCTACAGTGGAAAGAATCCCAATGCTAGTGGCCACAGGAGGGCAGGAAGGGGCGGAGGAGACCTCTCTGGGGAAACGGCAAAGACCCTGCCTGACAGAGGAACATGCAACACCTCGTATGCATTCGTCAAACCTCAGCAAATGTGACAACATGCATACTTTCTGGTGTATTCATTTCAGATGTGAAGCTTGCATCAGAAGAGAAAGCTGAAATTCTCAGAACGAGCTCCAAGAACGAATTCTAGCATGTGATGTGCACACCAAGCAAGGTACGCCAGATGCCCATGTCTGCACCCAACTCCCATGTCTGCACCCGACTCCCACGTGTACTGGGGCAAGATGGGCTGATGGACGGACTCTGGAGGGCAGACAAGGTCAGATGCGCAATGAAACAAACACAACGCAACCATCCCGCAACTTGGGCGTTCGCTGCAGAATCCAGCGTTGTGGGAAGATTTTCATACATTCAGTGTTGGGGGGAAAACCCTTTTTGGGGATAACTGGATGAAGCGGAGGGAAAATGGGCTATTAGATCGTATCAGGGAATGGTTTTTGGCTCATTTTGTTAGGTGTGATATTGGTTAGGCAGGAGAGCTCACTTTTAGGCCTATCCTAAAACACCGAGTATTCCAGAACATGTAGAAAGGAAGCGCCGTGACTCCTGCCTTGGGAGCAGGTCTGCAAGCACCCAAGAGAAAACACCACCACTGAATCTTGAAGGCTGTCTAAACGGTGTTCACTGCCCTTTTCTTCCCATTTTTGTTCAAAATATTTCACAGCAGAAATCTGAAGACAGCAAGGCAAGAGAACTACCTGGGCCTGGAGGGTCCTAGGGTCGCTGCTCCCATGTAGCTGGACGCAGGCTGCCAGGTGAGCCCCGGCGACGGCGGCCGGCCTTCCCGGACCCATCAGGTCAGAGCGCGCGGGACGCTGCCGAGAGCCCAGCCGCCGGCCGGCCCTGCTCTTCCCCGGTCATTGCCTACAACGAGAGAAAGCCACTTCAGAGCCGCAGCACTCCGACTCGGGCCAGAGGCGGCCAACACGGCGTCATGCCCGTGCAGCGACATTCCGGAGACACCCGCAGCGGCCTCACGTGTGGCAGCGAGGGCTCCAGGACCGGCACCAAAGCATCTTCCCTTTGGGAATCCTCCTGAGAGAATACGGGTCACAGTGTTCTAACGACTCGCTGCTGAGCCGCTCCAGGTGTCAGATCTCAAGGGTCACCCAGAAGATCGGAGCTGCAGCGCGGCAGGCAAGCACCCTCCCGCAGGGCAGCCTCACCAACTGTGAGCAGCTCCCGGGACTGTGCAGGACTCGGAGGAAGCCTGCGGTGGGGTCTGCGGAGCTAGCTGGAGCCCCCCGCCCACAGCGGGCCGAGACAGGAAGGAGGTCTGGGAGCTGACGTGGGCTGGGCCCCCACCCCCAGACACAGCGGCACCCCTGTGCTCAGCAGGAGCTCATCGCCTTCTTGCCTCACGCTGTTATTTACCTATGCTGCAGGGTCAGTCCCATCTTCCCGGCTAGACAAGGCTCCAGGAGGGGAAGGACCTGTCCTGCTCCTCTCTAGTATTTCCCACAACACTGTGCTTGGAGCGTGGCAGACACATGAACTCAACACATGTTGAATTAAGCTGATTTTCCACAAACTGACTAGTTCTCAATGTACTGGGGTATTTGTTCTGTCAAAGAACCCTATGCTAAATCAATAGGGAAATCCAGGTCTTAAAGAAAAAACCCCTAATTTCAGCTTTTGAGTAAACCCGATGTTTGCAGATAGGATTTGCTTCCAGAGACACATCAGCAGGAACATCAGGGCAGCTGTTCAAGACCCCCGATTCCTAGAGCTGTCGAGATGGGAGGGGCAGGTGAGCAAGCGACCCCGCTGCTGGCTGACCCCACCACAGTCCGGGGGCTGCAGCCACAGAATCACGTGGCCCGCAGAGGCGGGTGAGCCTGTCGGCAAGTCTGACGAGGTCGGCCCCTTCCCACTCTCCGCCAGGAAACACTAGGTGATGCCGAGTGACGCCACACACGCACATACACAAACACAAAGTCCAGGGACACCCACCCCCACACTGACCCCCTGTACAAATGCCCGGGACACGCCTCTCTTTGCAACCTGTTCCTTCTCCGCCACTCCAGTAAACTTCCCGGTCTGTCACCTGACATCCCCTAGGACATCTCTACGAAGCCTCTCACCCCGATCCTGAGACACCCCGACAAGCTGTGTCTCGGTCCATAACCCAGGCCAGACCCCCCCCCCCCCGTCCCCCCCCCCCGCGGCCCGGCCCCCCCCCACTTGCTCCCTAACGTGCTACTGGAAGGCCCCCCTCAACCGGTCCTCCCCCACAAGGTGCTCTCCCAGAGGGCTCCCCCTCCCTCCAGATACTCCTCTGGCCTGGCCCCCCCACTCTGCTGCAGGGGAACCCTGAAACAGCCGACGCCTGTTTCCGGCCTTGAAACTAGGGATACCCCCACCGCGTCAGGCACCCCCACGGCAGTTCTGGTCCCGGATGCGGAGCACAAGCTCTCGTGGTCGGCCTCTCCCCCACCAGGCCTCGGGCAGCTCCACAACCTGATCCCACAGCCAGGGGTGTGAGACACCTCCGCCACCTGGCTCCCCCGGGCCAGCTCCACATTTCGGCCTCCTGCCTCCTCCCCCAAAGCTCCCTCCATGGACTGTCTCCTCGGCGCCAGGAGGCCCGAGGCAGCCGCAGCTGTTTCTTCTCCCGTACACCCTGTCACCCAAACCGCGGCAGGTGCGCGTCCCGTCACAGGAACCCCTATAGCTGCGAGCACCCCCGAAGACAAAGGCACCCGCACAGCCTCAGTGGCTGGTCCAGTGGGTCTCCTCCTCCATGGGCCTGAGACCCCATCGGAGCCAGTCGCCCCATCAGCAGCTCCTGCAGCCCTGGCAGCAGTGGGCGCGTCCGTCACCGGTCTCCGTCCCCACATACCTGAGAAGTCCCCAGAGCAGGAATCAGCCATCATTGGTCCACAGGTGCCCACAGCCATGGAAGGGCCAGCAGCTGTGGGCATCTCAGCAGCCCGTCTCCCTCCCAACAAGCCTGAGGGGCCGCCAGGGCCCAGACTTTCCCCCGTGGGCACGGGCATCCTGGCGGTGCTGGGCACCCCCATCCTTGTGGGAGCCCAGGCGTCCACAGATCCTCCCGCTGTCTCCCTCTCCCCCCACAGGCTTGCAACACTTCTGGCAGTGGACTCCTCCAGGACAGGCCTAGGTGTGCTGGGGACCATGGGCACCCCACCAGCTGTGGACACCTCTGCAGTCTGCCTCCTTCCTGGCAAGCCGGTCTCCATCCCCAGAGGACCGGACACCCTGGCAGCTGTGGGCTCCTCAGTAGTCCCAGGCACTCTGGTACTCGGTCTCCTTCCCCAAAATCTCGGGACACACCCGGGGCCTGTCTCCTCCCCGAGCCCAGGTGCTTCAGGAACCCCGATAGCCTGTCTCCTTCCCCACAACCCAGGGAAACCCACAGAGCCAGCGTCCTCCCGCAGACACCACAGCTCCTCAGGAGCCGCAGGGACCCCTGCTGCCACAGGCACTGTGACACTCTGAACCCTCTCCCACAGGTTTAAGACCTCTCCGGAGCTGCCTTCCTGCCACGCAGGGCCAGACACCCACACAGCGGCAGGCACCCTGGCAGGGCCCCTTCCAGGCCCAGCCATACCCACCACTGGGGGCAGCCCTGCCAGGGCGCACCTGTGCTTGGGCAAAACCACAGCCTCAGGCATCCCCTGCAGGTCAGGCCACCCCACAACCTGTCTCCTTCTGCACAGACAGGGGTCGTCGCCACAGCCGGCCTCCTGATCCGCGGGCCCAGGAACCCCTGAAGCTGTAGGCACCAGCGCCTCTTGCTCCCCCACAGCCGGCCTCCTCTCCCACAGGCTCACGACGTTCCCGGACCCTGTATCCTCCCCAACGGTCCCGGGCACTGCGTCGGCCAGAGGCACCCCCAGAGCCTGCTGCCTCCCCCACGGGCCAGGGACACCTCCATAGTTCTCCTGTTCTCCCAGGGTTCCTGGTGGTCCCACCACAGCCTGCGACACCCCTACAGGCTGCTCGGTCCCCCAGAGACCCGGGACATTCCCAAAGCCTGTCTCCTTCCCCAGAGTCGGAGGTACCCCCATTCCCGGCCCTATACCCCACAGGCCTGGAGCACCCCCAGGGCCTACCTCCTGCTCATCGAGGCCACTAACCTCTACGGTCTGTGCAGCTGCCCATGGCCCTGGGTCACCTCCAGACCCGGTCTCTACCCACACGCCTTGTCCCCTTTCCCTGAATCCTGGGTCACCTTCACATCTGGTTTCCTCTTCCATTGCACAAGGCACGCCAACAGGCTGTCCAACACCCCATATGCCAGAGACACCCCCAGAGCCCATCTCCTCCACAGTCTGCCTCCTCTGCCACATGCCCAGGGCACCCCCAGAAGCTGCTTCCTCCTCCACGCCTCTGTGTGCCCCCACAGCATCAGGCATCCTCGCAGCCTGTCCCCTTCCCCACAGGCCCACGGTGTCCCCACAGACTGCCTCTCGGGCCAGTGCCCCCGGCACCTGCGCCCGCTGCCCCCTATCCCACAGATCCAGAGCAGCCCCACAGCCCACCACTCTCTGCACGGCCTCAGGCCACCCCATGGCTCCAGGCACCCCCAAAGCCTGTCCTCTCCTCAACAGGTACGGGATAATCCCGGAACTTGTCCCCAGGGCCACAGGCACACTCCCGGGAAGCAGGCCCATGGCCTGTCCCTGCCCACACGAGCCAGAGGCCATTGCACAAGATACCCCTAGCCCCACAGCTGCAGATCCTCCTGGGGTCCCGGGGGCTGCCCTGGCCTGTCCTTTCACCCAGGGGCCTGTGAGGCCAGCCCGGCTTGTCTCTACCCAGGAAGCCCGGCCAGGGACACCCCTTTCGAGGGGGCCCTCTCCCACAGGCACCGGGTGGAGCTCCACCCTGCTTCCCTCCCCACGGCCGGAGGCTGCCCTCATGGCTCGCACCTTCAGCCACAGCTCCAGGATGCTCTCGTGCCCCGCGGAGCCAGGGCGGCCTTTCCGCTCACAGCCCCGGGGGCTGTCGTCAAGCGCGCCCTCCTCCTCCCGCCCGGCGCCGGTCACCCACACTGACCCGATGGGCCCCACCACCTGGGGCTCCCCCACGGCCCCGTCCACCCACACGGCCCCAGGGTCCCCAGCCGCCTCGGCTGGGCCCGCAGCCCCAGGGGTCCCGCCAGCCGCCGGCTCGTTGGCGCCCGCGGCCCGGGCCTCGCCTCTCCTCCCCCGCGGCCGCCGCCAGTCCCGCAAGCGGTCGGCGCTCACGCAGCGCGTCTCCCAGGCCGCGGGGGGCGGCCGGCGCCCGGCTCCCCGACCTCGGGGGGTCCCCGCGGCGCACCTCCTCCCCCACGGACGCCCGCGCCCGCGCCCCAGCCGGCTGGGCCCCACGCAGCGGCCCGCCGCCCCGCTCATGGCTGCAGCCCCGCGCGCGCCTCCCCGCCCGCCGCCGCGGCTGCCGCGCACACGCACGCACGCACTCGCGCTCCGGCCGCCGCGGCCCGACCCCCGCCCGGCTCCCGCCCGGCCCCCCGGGAGCGCCCACGGCCGCCGCAGGAGCGCGAGTGACGCGGACAGCGGCGGGGACGGCCGCTGCTCCGGCTCTCCCGGGCGCCAGGCCCGCGGCTGCGGGCGCGGCTTCCCAGAACCCCCCCAGCCCCGGCCCGAGCCCACCTGGCCTGGGGCGCGGCGCGGCTACCGGGAGGCGGGCGGGGGACCCGCTAGGCCGCGCTTCCGGCCGCTCGCCCGGTCGCCATGGCAACGTCGCAGGGCGGCCTGGGAGCCGTTAGGGCTCCCCAGCCGCCAGGGGTCCCGGGGCTGCGCGGCGGCGGGCTGGGCGGCCGGCGCTCATGGGGCCGCGGCCGGGGCCGGGGCGGCTCGGGCAGAGGCGCGGCGGCCTGCGCAGGGCCGGCGCGGACGGCGCGGACAAGCAAGCGCGGACGGGCGGCGCCGACGCGGTGTGGCCGCCCGAGGCCCCCGTAGCGCCGCGGAGCCCCGGGCCCCGCCCCGCCGCCTGCCCGGCCGGAAGCAGCCGCGCCCCGCCCCGCACGGGACCCCGCCCCGAGACCGCGGCCGCGCCCCCCGAGACCCGGGCCGGCGGAGCGATGGCTGGCTGCGAGGAGCTGAGCGTGCGCGGCTTCGAGGAGTTCAGCCGGGCAGTGGAGCGGCACCGCGACAAGACCATCTTCGCCTACTTCACCGGCTCCAAGGACGCGGGCGGGCAGAGCTGGTGCCCCGACTGCGTGCAGGGTGAGGCGGGCTCGCGGGCGGCCACGGGCCCGGCGGGGGCAGGAAAGCGGCGGACCAGGGGGCCAGGCGCGCTTCCGGGTCCCGGCCCGGAGCCCGCGTACTGCGCCAGGCCCCGAGCACTCGCTCGTGCAGGGGAGCGGTGTTCGCCCGGAGCGGGCTCAGGACCCGCCTGCCGCTCCCTGCAGCGGACGGGCTCTCGGTACCGGCTGCCCCGGCGCGTCGGGGCTTATCTTCGGTCTTTTCCGTTCCCAGCTGAACCGGTCGTTCGAGAGGGGCTGAAGCACATGAGTGAGGGCTGTGTGTTCATCTACTGCCAGGTGGGAGAGAAACCCTAGTAAGTGCCGATTCCCTGTTCCAGACGCGCACTAGACGTGCGCAGCTTGGGTGGGCAGGGCCTCGGGACAGAGGTTCCCGGTTCTCCGTGTAGTCGGTAAGTCCCGCCGTTAGGAGTGATTAAAGACAAATTCTGAGTACTTAGCCATTGCAGGGGATGCAATACGTCTGGCCTGGTTTTAGTCCAGAATCTGTCTTTAACTTTATTTTATATTGTTCTCACGCTCTTAAGGAAAACTGTGCAGTCACAAAGTCATAGTCCTCAAGGCTCAATAAACGTTTGCAACAAAAGCAATGAGTTCTAACAGACTAGATGTAGGAATGTATCGAATATTAAGTAACCTGTGAGAAACCTGATCACCTCTTCTTTTCAAAATAGTTGGAAAGATCCAAATAATGACTTCAGAAAAAATCTGAAAGTGACGGCAGTGCCTACACTACTTAAATACGGAACAGTAAGTGTCTTTCCTTTCATTGTGCTGGGGCCTCAGCTCACCCTCGTTAGAAGAGATCTTGACATTTCATCCCAAGTAGCACATTGGTGTTCAGAGTGCATGAAAAATACACCACCTGGCTGTCCATCCCTATGGCCAACCCCAACAAACTGTTAATAATGCACGTATCTAGGTAGTTGGTCTCTGTCATGGTTTCTGAAAGCCACTCCGTTTTAAAACTCTCAAAGCAAGGCTCAGGAAAGCTGCTCAACACAGCATTCCTTAAAACACCAGCAGTTGCTTTCCCCTTAACCCAGAACACTCTGGTCAAAAAGAAAGGGCACCTCCTCTAGGTTAGCCATGGCCCTGGGATCCTAAATTAAAGACCTGAGGGGAAGAGAATGGTACTGGACTTGCTGTCTCTTGTAGTCTGCAGAGCCAAGTGATTCATCTTAAGGCAAACAGCTTAACTATTTCCGAAGACCTGTTACAACTAGTTGATAGCTTCTGAATGGCATGGCTTCTCTGCTGTAAGATTTGTGTCACTCACGGCAGAAGGCCACTTGTCCTCCCAATACCATGTTCGTAGCTGTGGCTTAAGATTAGACCATTCTGGGGCACCTGGGTGGCTCAGTGGGTTGAGCCTCTGCCTTGGGCTCAGGTCATGATCTCAGGGTCCTGGGATCGAGCCCCGAATCAGGCTCTCTGCTCAACGGGGAGCCTGCTTTCTCCTCTCTCACTGCTTGCCTGTCTGCCTACTTGTGATCTCTGTCTGTCAAATACGTAAATAAAATCTTTAAAAAAAAAAAAAAAAAAAGATTAGACCATTCTTCTCTTACAGCCCCAAAAACTGGTGGAATCTGAGTGTCTTCAGGCCAACCTCGTGGAGATGTTGTTCTCCGAAGATTAAGATTTGATGATGGCAACTGTGTCTTGATGTCCTGATTTGCTCTAGTATGAAGGCAACTGCATACCTGCTTTGAATTCATGTTAGCAATAAAGAAATGATGATGTGAAACAAACTGGTTTCTGTCTAAATATAAAGTGCTATTAGGGACACCTGGGTGGCTCAGTTGTTAAGCTTCTACCTTTGGTTCAGGTCATGATCCCAGAGTCCTGGGATCCAGCCCCACATTGGGCTCCCTGCTTGGCAGGAAGCCTGCTTCTCCTTCTCCCGATCCCCCTACTTCTGTTCACTCTCTCGCTGTGTCTGTCAAATAAAGGAACATAATCTTTAAAAAAAAAAAAAAAATGCCCACGAACTCTTCTGTTTGCTTGTAGTATGTGGGAACCTTTAAAATACAGGTAAGCTAAGTCTGCAGCAGTGACAGTAATAGCACAAGGGCATGCATTACTAGAGGGGACAGAAGTATCTAAAAGCCCCTACCAGTGCAGAAGGCAAATTCCAAATCGCAAAAGGAGTTCAGATCTTTTACCTGCAATGGCACGAACTGACAAAGAGCGTTCGTCCTATAGCATCTTCTTTGGCTTTAGAATGTAGATGCTAGCGTAACCCATGGAGGAGAGCAGGGCACCTCTAACCCAGCGTCTGGCCCCCGCAGGCAGTGCAGTTCGCTGTCTGAACGTGCTTCCCACTCTGGGTGAGGCCAGTGGTAGAGAGCAGTCAGAGCCCAGAGAACCCAGTGCTGACAGGAGCCCCAGCCCAGGAGTCGGTGCCACTGATCACCAGTTCCTAGCTGTGTAACAGGAGGCAAGTTTCATAACCAGTCTATACCTCCGTTTCCTCCTTTATAGACAAGGCTGGTTCTGCAAGCGAGATGTGAACAGGACGACGCATGGATCATAGCCCCTACCACGTAAATGTCAGCGTTGCTGGATGACTGCACCGGTCCAAGGTCAAGAGTCCAGTTAGACATTAACCATCCATCTTCCCCACCGTCACTAGGCCTAGCCACACCCAGTCCTTGAAGCACCCCCGCCCTTCGCACAGCAAGCGGTTTCAGAGCTGAGTCCTTCTGTGGGTCCTATCTCTGGCCAAAGGAAATCACCGACTCCCTTGTACTCGTTCTATAGGTGAGGGGTAGGGCAGCTCACTGAGGGACAGAAGGTCAGAGGAGACTTGTCCAGGCCCCACTGTACGTGAGGAACAGAGCTAGACTTGGAGTTTGGGACATTTGGGGGCCGTCCCCGTACCCCGTCCGTCACTGCAGCCTTCCAGTGGTTTAAAGCACCTGACGTGTGTCTTTATTCAGTTGGTTGAGCATTAATAACTTACAAACCCACAGGAAACCAAAGTACAACTGTGTGACAGCAGTGGCCCAAGAACAACACAAAGGGAGCTGGAGGGAGGTAGCCGGAGGCAAGGGCCCATCGCAGGTTTGGGTGCCCCCCACCCCCCACAAAGAGAGCAGGAAAGAGTCCGTGGCGGCCGCGCCTCACTTGCCCGCAGCGCTGTTCTGTTGCTGCTGCTCAGCCAGGGCCTGCTGTAGACGCATGCGCTTCCGGGAGTAGTGCTGCCAGTGCAGGATCTGCTGCTCGTCGATGAACTTGGCGCACTGCGCATTCACCAGCTCCTTGCGGAAGTGCTCGTACTGGAGCAGCTCCAACATGTGCAGACACTGAGGGTACCTGGTTCAGGGCCACAAGCTAATCACCAACAGGGTTCAGGTCAGAAACGCCCAGCTGTAATCCAGGTACTCATTCAGAAAGGATGGGCCGCCTACCAGTTCTCGAACACTAACTCGGCTCACTTTGGGAGTACGGGGTTCTGCGTGTCCTGCTTCTGCCGGTCATCCCAAGTCAGCATGAAGCCACATTTTCAAACGTGAGAAAACTTCAGTTCAGGAAGATTCAATACTGCCCAAGACCACACAGGAACGGGTAAGCAGAGGCAAACTCTGGGGGCAAACTACGCTATTCTAGTGGTGTCCAAGGTCAGGAATAGGTACACTTTGGAACTTCAGTAATCATCTTTTTAATTGGTAACTACTGGTTTTTCATCAATGGTGACAAGGACAACTTCTATTCAAAACTGAGTCTGTTTCACAAAGAACTATGCATGAATCCTGTGTCCTAGTCTTCCACGGGGACTTACTTCTCATATACTGTAAGACTGAACAACCGAGTCAGTAAGTGCAGTGTAAAGAGAGCCAACTTTCCAACTATCAGAAAAGGAGTGACAAGGAAGGGGGTAGGCTAGAATGGACCCTGTGTTACGGAGCTACAACTGAAAACATCAGCATGAACCCCTGGCTTATCGCACAGAGACAAAGAAATAGACAAGGATTAGAAGGAGACACAGTGTACACACACACTCTCTCCCCTTCTTGGCTGTGTGTGCCAAAAAGGGCCTAGAAGCAATGACCATGGTACCAATGAGCATATTCTGTGCCCAGATTGTGGATTTTTCAACAGCATTTTCCAGGGTTTCTTGGGGGAAATGGCTGATTCCTGGACTAATGCTGGGAAAGAACAAGGTGAACCAGGAACATTATGTAGCACCAGAAAGTCAAGTGCTCAAAAAACTATGGGGATATGTCCCAAGCACTCAGAAGCCAATCTGAGGAGCCAAATCTGGAATCATTAGAACAAGAAAACACATAATTATAATCCAAAAAATAAAAATAAGAATCCAAGAATCCATGCTAATATAACTCTTTTAAACAAATAAATACGGAATTAGAGAATGTTCCTTCGTTAAACCTAAATTACAACTAATAAGTGTAGAAAGAATGCTAGAAAATCACAGTAAAAAACTGTTTCAGGCAATATCAACAGATGCTAAAATTAGTGGATAAAAGTACGATATGAAACAAAGTATTTACATAGTCTCAAAATATTTCCTCACAAGATACTTACTAAATACAAAGGAAAACTAGTAACTTGATGAGGAGAAACCTGGCAGCCATCACCTCAACCAAGTGATCAAAATGAACATCACCGGTAGTAGGTCGGAAAGACGACTCCGACAGGATGCAACAAGAAGACTATAGCATCACTTCTGGGTCACAGTCACGGGGCGGTGGGGAGGGAGGGATCAAGAAACTCAGACTAAAGACTAAGAAGACACAAAGACAAAACGTAGCATAGTGGCCTAGACTACATACTGTCCCAGACAAAGGGCATTAATGAGCCACTGGACATAATCAGAATGAGGTCTGCAGACTAGATAATGTTCCCAGGAAGATGTGAACATTTACAATATCTGGGTGAAGAATATATACATTCCTATTTTCTAAGACACATTATTTCAAACCAAGCAGCTGCATTGTTGATGCTAAGACTCATACATGGTACCCCCAGCCACACACACACACACACACACACACACACACACGGGGAAAGGTAAAGTCAAGGACAGAGCCAGACCGCAGAGTTCTTCCAGGGAAAAAGACAGGACCTTGTTCTGCACGCAGTGGGAAGCCACTGAACGGCTCTAAGTGTCCTAATTTACACTTCTGAAAGATGGAGCTGGCTTCTGTGTAGAAAACTGTTCTGCTTGGTTTGGCCTGGGGGAGGGAGAACCTAGGAGGGCGGAAGGAGCAGAAGCAGGGACAACCGGGGAGTGGACGCCGCAGTAATCCCAGCTGGAGATGAGAACGTCCTGTATTAAGATGGAGGCAACTGAAACAAGTAGAGATTCAGAATGTATTTTTCCAATGTGAAAGGAGAGCACATGTGAGATATCCATGTTCTGGAATACAGCAAACTGTACACATATTAGGACTGTAAAAAGCAAACTTACTTTAGATACTTGGCATATTCTGGTTCTTTCCAGTAAAGCAAGTACTTAAGATAGTTAACAAAAGCTTTGTCTTTGAAGTAACCTCTTTGGGCCAGAACTGAAAGGCATTAAAAAAAAAAAAAAAAAAAAAAAAGTCTGTAGAGCAAACCAACCCCGGACGATGGATGCGCGACCCCCAAGGGAAAGCCTCCGCTCGACAACCTCCCCACCGCCCGCACACCCCCAAGTCCAAGCACTAGCCCGGGCGGGTTCAGCCCGCACACATGCGCCCGAAAGTGTACGCGGCCGCGACCCAGGACCGCGAGTACTTGGAAACAGGCACCACAGGCACCGCGATGCCTAGGCAGAGCGCACTCGAAGCCGCCGGTGGCACAAGGGCTCAACCACTTACAGTTCAGGTAGTTGGGGTTAGCTAAGCACTGCACGAACTCCAGCTCCAGCTGAAAGCGAAGTCGGTTCCCGGCGTCGTCTAGAGTAAGACAGCCCAGACCGGCCGGAGTCAGGGTCACGGTCTGTCCCCCCGCGTGGAGAAGAGAAGGACAGCAAGGTGCGCTTCCGCAGGGCTCCCCAGCGAGGACACACGTGCCCCCGCCCGGGCAGGGTATTCACCCCTGGGGGCTACTGCTCCCGGCGAGGCTGGGGGAGGGGGGGGAGGCGTCCGGAGGCCAGGTGAGGGGGGTGTCGGGAGGCTGGGGAAGTCGGGGTCCGGGGGTTCAGGAGGGCGAGGAG
>NC_081572.1:59933957-60102135 GCF_022355385.1 Mustela nigripes
TGTTAGCAGTCGGAGATAATATTTATAGTATTTGGTCTTTTTAAAACAGATTTTAAACATTTCTGTGTCATTAAATGCTCTTTCGAAGTACTTTAAATAGATGCATAGCAATTTTCCATATTCTATTACCAGAATATCCCCCAAACTTTGATTTGGAGGTTGTTTTGATTTATACATAATTACAGATTATTTAAATTATAGCTCATGCTTCTGTGGAGATTCCTTACGAACAGTATTCACATGTTCTCTTGGGTTACTTTCTCTTGGGATAAGTATCTAGGTGTGGTGGCCATTGCGTCAAAGAGAAACAGTTTCTGAGGGTCCCTTTTCTCTCAGTTCTGAGCTGCGGCAGCACAACACACGAGTATCGTGAGCCTTCATCACTACACAGTCACAGAGTGGAAAGTTGTTCCTCTCCCCCTCTGACGAGAACTTTCAGGGGTCACTGCCGTGGCCATGACGTTGGACCTTATCTCGTAACCGGAACTTTGTCTGTTTTGAGGTTCTTCTTGAGTATCCCAGTTGCCTTCTGGGAAGGTTGTGCTAATTTATATTCTCACTGTCATTGTCTTCAAGTTCACGTCTTCCTGTGTTCTCACTCTCGTCAGGGGCTTCTCAAAATGTCTGATTCTGCCGGTAAAAAGACTGTTTTAATAATTGCTGAGAATGCTGGAACCCTTCTTGACGGTTCTGAGTTTCGTGTGTGTCTGTGTGTTTTAGAGGTTTGTGACAGCACTTGCTTGTCTCTCAGTTGGTTGTGGCTGCTGTGACAGGGAGTTTTGTTTTGTTTTGTTTTACTTGTCCAGTTTCTTGGGTTTTCTTCTTTTTCTTGAACACTTAGACTGTTTCCTCCTGGGGCGCCTGGGTGGTTCAGTGGGTTAAGCCTCTGCCTTCGGCTCAGGTCATGATCTCGGGGTCCTGGGATCGAGCCCCACATCAGGCTCTCTGCTCAGCGGGGAGCCTGTTTCTCCTTCTCTTCTCTCTCTCTGCCTGCCTCTCTACCTACTTGTGATCTCTGTCTGTCAAATAAATAAAATCTTTAAAAAAAATGTTTCCTATTTTTAAGATCAGATAAGACTATGGAAAATCTGAAGGTCGCTTGGAAACGGGAAGTTGGGGGAGAAACTTGACAGCAGTTTCTTTAAACACAGCTGGCCTTTGGCTTGTGTTGAGAAAAATCCACCCTGGTCGTTTAATTTTGGTTTGTAGCTGTCTTGCTTTGTACTAGAGAGGTGCTAAATTAGTTGAGGCTTCCGTGAAAGTACTTTATAACGTGTAAAGCTTTTTAGATGTTTGAGGAGTTATTACTGCTAGTAGCCTGGAGCTCTGGGTCCTCTGGCCAAACTAGTCTTCCCCTCAGAGGCCGTGCTACATGAGCTTTTTCTCTGACGAGTCATGGAGTGTGTCCAGAGGGTTTGTCACTATCTGGCATAATTCCATTGGGAACTTCTGGTGATAGTTTAGTCCTTTTGGGGGAGAAATTAACATATTTAATTTTAAACTAGTAGGACTTTTACTGACATTTTAAGGTATTTATATGTAGCAACATGTTATAAAAATGTTTAAAAGTCTACATGGTAGTGGGCCATGTAGCACAGTGAGCTAATACTGGAAAGTAAGAAATTGGTTTTTGAACTGGCTGCGGAAGAGAGATCAGTATTATGTTGAGGTGATCTGTCTTTTGAGGTCGTTGGAATCCTTAACTATCAGAAGAATGTCCTGAAATATCAAAGTATTAAAATCATTAAGATTCCTATATCTGAGAAAGTTCCTATGTTGATTGTAAAGAGAAAAATCTGTGTAATTGAACACAATTACTTATGCTTTTGGTGTATTTTTTTCTCCTGCCTTTTTTTTCCCCCTCAAAGATTTTATTTATTTATTTGACATAGAGAGAGAGGTCATAAGTAGGCAGAGCAGCCAGCAGAAATAGAGGGGGAAGAAGCTTCCCACTGAGCAGAGAGCTCGCTGAGCAGAGAGCCCGATGCGGGGCTCGATCCCAGGACCCTGAGATCATGACCTGAGCCTAAGGCAGAGGATTAACCCACTGAGCCACCCAGGCACCCCTCTCCCACCTTTTTAATATGGATTTGTTTGGATATTTCATAATCCCATGTGTTGCCCTCCTTACTGAAGAGTGCCTGTGTGGCTGTGCCGTTGTCTTCACTGTTCGTGTTGATTTTGTTTGCGTGTGTTGTGATCGCATGTCACCCGTGCGGCTGTGCTGTTTTCAGTGTGCGTGGGGATGCAACACAAGAGCCCATCACATCATTTCTCATTTAGACTTCTTTGGAAATGTTTTAATTCCAGTTTTCCATGTAGGTGCTTAGGTTTCCTGTGTGCATTTCAGTATCTCTGAAATGATTTCAGAGTTGTGTCCTGGGTTCTTGGCACTCCGCCTTCCGTCCCTCTGGTCATCAGCACACAAGGCCAGCAATTCAGGCCAAACCTTAGGCCTTACTGAGATGTTCGTCCATTTGTAATTCATGATATCTGTTTACCCCCTGGGAGAAGAGAGAGTTTGGTACGCATGAGGCACCGAAGTGCTTATGCAAAAATAATTCGGTGTGTCACTTCATTGAGGAGTGTAAAATACTAGCAGCTTGTACACGTACTTAAAAATGTTAGTTTGTCGGGGCACCTGGGTGGCTCAGTGGGTTAAAGCCTCTGCCTTCGGCTCAGGTGATCATCCTTGGGTCCTGGGATGGAGCCTCTCTGCTCAGCAGGGAGCCTGCTTCCTCCTCTCTCACTGCCTGCTTGTGATCTCTGTTTGTCAAATAAATAAAATCTTTAAAAATAAATGTTAGTTTGTGGAAAGTATTTCTAGTTTTGTTTGTTTTTTTTTTAAAACCAACACTGGCTTATCTTCTTGTTCTGGTCTGCAGCTGGGAGACCCAGACTAGCTGTTGATTTTACTAGTCTAGGCTGGGACTTCCCATTCTGTAGAAGTGATGGCCCCTCAGCCTGGTGGAATCTGACGTGTCCTTGAAACGCCAGCAGTCTGGGGTCCATGCAGGTTGCTTCTGTCTTCTGAGCCTTTTGCGGCGATGGTGAGGGTGCTGGCTTCCTTGTACCTCGAGGATGCTGGTGGACCTGTCACCTGTGGAGAACAGAGGGGAACACCGCCCCTTTGGTCGCAGGAGGAGAAGGGCAGGTGTGTTTCAGAGGCACTTCGGTCTCACGCGTGTGTGCAGCTGGAGCCGGCTGCCCAGCGGGTGGCGTATAGCAGTCTGGAGTCCCAGGACTGGTGGCTGATGTGCGGGCCGGCCCACTCCCAGGCTGGCGAGGGAGTGCGAGCAGGGGTGCCCGTGGTCAGTGCTTCATATCTGCCACATGAGGCGGCAGGACGGCTCTGGCCTTCCGCTTGGCAGGCTCCCCACTGATCCAACTTGGACTTCGGGCTTTTGTTGTTGCGATGAAATACTCAAAACAGAACTTCTGTCACCCTGAGCATGTCGTTCACTGGCCGTGAGCACACTCCACGGCTGTCTCCGTCATCCTGTGCTGAGATTCTGTACCTGTGGTCCCCCTCGAGCCCTGTGTAGCCCCCATTCTGTTTTCTATCTCCGTTGGACTGCTCTGGGTACCCCATTTCGGATCACAGTATGTGTCCTGTGTCGGATGCGGCATGTTCTCAAGGCTTGTGCGTATTGTAGCGTGTGTCGATTCCTTTTCAAAGGCAGCTTAATATTCCACGTGCAGTTGGGCTGTTGCGAGAGACGCCGCGTAAACACTGGCACCGCTGTGTGTCGGGGCGCCTGCTTCTCATCTGCGGGGCAGATCGCCAGCGGTGTAGTTGCTGGGCTGCAAGGCGACTCTCCTCAGAGCACTGTGAGTGGCTGCTGGCTCGGCGTTCCTGCTGGCGGTGCACAGGGGTGCGTGCCGTCCTCCATCCTGTGGTGTCTCGTTTTATTCTTGTCTATTTGGTCTGTTTTTCTTTAAATAATAGGCATCCTAATCGGTGTGAAGGGGCATCTTCCAGGAGCCTGGTTTGGTTTTCCCGGGTGGTAAGTGATGTTGGGCATCTTGTCCAGGGCTCACTAGCTGTCTGTGGTCTGCTTTGGAGAAGTGCCTGTGCAGACCCTTCGCCCTCTTTTGAACTGGGTGTTCGTGTGTGAGTGCGAATGAACTTGCTGCCCTGGGCCTCGGTCCTGTGTCGCGATGGGCATATCTCTCCCGTCCTGTGGGGAGCCTATGACACGCAGGGTTTTCGTTTTGATGAAGTCTCATTTACCCTTTCTCCTTTTGGTGTCCAAAAAAAAAAAATCCTTGCCAAATCTAATATCTTGTGTTTTCTTCAGACAGTATCATAGCTTTCGTCGTTCTGTGCAGGTCTTTGATTCACCGCCATTTCTGAATCTGGATGCCATAGGAGTCGGCATCACTGATTGAAGACACGGTCCTTCCCTGCTGAGTGCTGTTGGTCTCGGTGACGAGAATCATGTGACCGTGTATGTGAGGGTTTATTGTGGGGCTTTTATTCTAATCCATTGACTTGTGTGTCCTTTCTTGTCACTGCTACACTGTTTCAATTATTGCAGCTTCGTAGGAAGCTTTGAAATCAGAAAATAGGAATCTTTCATCTTTGTTCTTTTTCAAGATTGTTTTGGCCACTTTGGTCCCTTGAGATTCTGTATGAATATTAGGTTTTCTTTGCAAAAAATGTCTTTTGAGATTCTGATAAGGATTTTATTGAATCTGTACATCTCTTTGGGTGGACTTTTGGCATATTTGAAGTAAAAATTTGGTTAAGGGTCTCATTTAAAAAAAAATATTTTTTCGGTCTCTTTCAAGTGTTTGTCCTTACTCTTAGGCTGTGTGTTCACATGCAGGGAGTGAGCATGTGACACGTGGTTTAGAGAGCCATAGATACAGCAGCGCGTTGCTGCCTCTCAGGTGGCGATGTGGTTGTGTGACGCCTCAGAACCGTGGAAGCAGAGTCTGGGTAGTCAGCTGAGGTCCGGAAACAGAAGCCAGTTTCTCAGGATGCTCCAGGAGGAACACTGTAGGAGGCGGATGTCCTCCTGGGGGCCTGGGGTCACAGGAGGACGACACCGCCTGGAGCCTGGATCTCCGTCCGAGAGTGCTGCCCGGACCCCAGGTGCCCGTGTGAAGTCGTCGTGTGAAGTTGTCATCTGCAGGCGGGAGCTCCAAGGGCCGGGGCGGGGAGCGGAGGCGCTGGGAAGCAGGGCCTGCCGCAGCGCCATAAAGGAGAGCTGGTGGGAGCCCACCTTCGCGAGCTGGCGGCGCCAGTGACGGGCCCAGTGATGGCCCCCCGAGCCCGCGCTCTGCGCATTCATCAGGAGGACCTGGGCGTCCGTTGGAACTGCTTGGGTTGAAATGTGATCTTAAAAGAGATGTTCTCTGGATCAACAAGCACGGTCTAGAATATGTGTTTGCATGGTTCTTAATTCAAGTGTAGGGTGTCTGCCAAAGCGTTCACGTGTGATTTCCTCTGCCCTATATTCGCGCTCTCCTTGAGCACGTACAGTAGAATTGCGTTCTAACAATAAACCCAAGTTAATCTGTAGAGCCAGACTGCAGCAAACCCAGTAATGCAAGGTGCCGGGGAGCACAGATGAGAGTGTTAACTTACAGTCCTGGTCTGGTATGTGGACAGGGCGTCGGATATTGTTTGGAAGGAGTTCAGCAGTTGTCAGCACGAGCACCCCGTGGGTGTGCTTGGGGGTGCAGAGGGCATATAATAAGAGGTAAATGGAAAACTTCACATTTTGAAGTTGGATCACAGAGGACCAAAATTATGTCTGAGAAAGAAGAATCGGGTGGCACTTTGCAGGTGGGGTTGCTGGGAAAGGCCGTGCAGGCTCGTTGGAGAGAGGTCGGCCACTGGGAGCCGGCTCCAGGGCTGGGCGACTGAGGAGAGGAGAGGGAGTGACGTCAGGTCAAGTGGAAGAATGGTTTTGGAGGGGCTGTGAGTTCAGGTTGAGCTCTGGTAGGACTGTCCAAACCTTGTGAAAGGTAAACTTGGAAGTAATCGCCTATACAAGGTGGAACTTGAAGCCTTCCTTGTGTGCACACCCTTGAAGGACAAGGGCAGACGATGGGATCTTGTTGGAGGGCAGATGGAGGGAAAGCACGGGCGGAATGAAGGAAGACGGTCACTGAAGTCCGAGGCAGGGAAGGCTGGAGGGGAAGGGAAGTAGGGAGGGAGAGTAATCCCTAAACCCAGGCGGTGTACCCAGCTCCGTGGTTGGGGAAGCCCAGGGCACGAGATGAGCAGGATGGGGCTCTAAGGAAGCTGTTGCTCTCCTAGGGAGAGAGGGGTTACGCATCTGGAAGGGTACAGTTTCGTGGTACGACGTCTGTTCATGGGGTTGTGCAGCTATCGCTATCCCCAGAAAGATGTAGGGAAAGTACATTATATTCAAATAGTACCTTTCTTATGAGGGAAGGCATTCAAGAGAAATAGTTTTCTAGTTATCCCCAGAAAGTAGGGAAGCTTGTGACATAAAGGGCTGTTTGAATATATGCTGGCTTGATGAGTTGTTGGACTATTGGTTCTTCCTCTCTTACTCAAACAGTGGTTTATGGGGATTCTTGAAATGCCTAAATGTGTGCATGTGTCTCCAGCCCACGCCGGACCCGCCCCTGTTCGTTCTCTAATGCGGCTGCGCTTTCCTTCCCAGGACGCATTGCCACTTGCTGTACATAGTACTCGTGTGCGTGTGTTTCTGGCCAGATGGACAGGCCACGGGACTCTTCTCTCACGGGCAGTGGGAACAACGGCTTCCTGCTCGTTGCTGTGTCTCAGTGCCTAGCACATCCTCAGGGACATTTCTGAATAGATGAGTTAGTTTAGGCAAGTTGACATCAGCTGTTAAAAGGGAGAGCAAAGGGGGAAAGTGGATACAGGCAGAGTATTCACTAAAATTAGCTTTTAATAAAAATACATACCAAGCAATTCTGTGTACTTACTGCCGGTATAAACTGGCTGTTCAGTATTCTCACAGCAAAATTCAGAGGCCAGTTTGGTAAGTTACACAGATCATCGAATAGATAAGATAAAAAAAATAAGCCATTTGCTCCAAAGAAGCCTACACATTGCCGAGGTCAGAAAACTATTTCTCTTGAATGCCTTCCCTCATGAGGAAGGTACTATTTGAATATAATAAGTAACACCCTCAAAAAAGTCCTTCTAGTAAATACAGAAGACAGCTTTCAGTATGGGTGGAAAACAGTTGGGATAGTTTTATCATGTTTTAGGATTAAACCTAGACTAATGATGTTAACAGTAACAATGATGGAAGGAGAGAGACGCTAGAGACATTTTGGAAGGAAGGAACATCAAGAGTGGGTGACCAGAGAGTCTTTTAAAAAAATATCTTATTTATTTATCTGAGAGAGCATGCAAGCGAGAAAGCACACACAGAGGCAGAGGGAGAGGGAGAAGCAGGCTCCCCACTGAGTAGGGAACCCACATGCAGTACTCAGTCCCAGGACCCTGGGATCATGACCTGAGCTAAACGCAGATACTTAACCCACTGAGCTACCCAGGTGCCTCTAGGGGGTCTTTATTTACAGTGAGGGGACTAGTCATAAATGGAAGGGAGGCAGTCAGGGAGTAAATCCTGACCCTGCATGGGTCAGGAAATGGGGCTTGGGCGGTGGTGAGAAGGGAGAGAATGTGTAGGATGAAAATAGATTTAGTACCCCTCCTGCCGTGAAAATTTGCTTTGTTTTTAGATTATAAAAATATTCATAATGCTTTTTAAAAAGTGCCCCTCCCATTTTTTTCAAAAATACTAAAAAGCGGGATGCCTGGGTGGCTGAGTTGCTTACGTGTCTGACTCCGGCTCAGGTCATGATGTCAGGTCCTGGGATGGAGTTCCAAGTCAGGCTCCCTGCTCCTCCTGGGGCCTGTTTCCTGCTTTTCCCTCCCACTGCTTGTGCTCGCTTGCTCGCTCTCTGAAAAATAAATAAATAAAAATAATTTTTAAAAAGTACTAAAAAGCTGTATATCTAAAAAAACATTTTGCAACATCTTCTCAAGTATTTTATTTTTTTCAGAAGATTTTATTTATTTGAGAGAGACAGCTGGGAGGGGCAGAGGGAGAAGGACAAGCAGACTCTGCACTGACCGTGGAGCCTGTCATGGGGCGAATCCCGGGACAGGGAGACCACGGCCTGAGCCGAAATCAAGAGGTAGGTGCTCAGCCCACGGAGCCACCCAGGCTGCCCTCCAGCATTGTGTTGTCAGAGTGACACCGCCAGGGGCCTCGGTCAGCCTCTCTGTCAGCTTTTCTGTGTGTGAGCCTTGTTAGCCTTGCGGAATGGAAACTTAAGATGGCTTTCATTTCCAAAAAGGGCCTGTTGTAGAGATAAGCGGTTTGCTTTCTGATGTGACCGTGTCTGTTACTAGTTGTTGCGGTCACTAGGGACTGTGTTGTGCCTTTCTCTCCGCAAAGGCTGTGTGACCAGTGACACTGAATGCACGTGGTCTTGCGCCTGCTCTGAGCCTCTGAGACGGTCTAGGACCTGCCCTGCAGTGTGACTTTCCTGCTGCGTCCTGGTCTGGCTCTTTGCCGCTTCACACCTTTGCCGACTTGGAGAGCCCATTGCTGTGCCCGCATGGTGCTCGGTGGTGGCCGTGCAGACTCTGGTTGGAAACGCGTTGTGCAGGGGTCTCCCTGCTCCTCAGAGCAGCACGGTGCCATGCTGGCCGGCCGCATCTCTGTCGTTACTTCCGCACAGAAAGTCTTATGTGTGGCAGAGGGAGGTGCGGTCACAGTCAGGCTGTGGTCGTTGGTTTTGTTGGGAGGGCTGTGCTCCTCTGGGCCTCCTGCCAGCGCTCACCTGCATCTTCCCAGGACGTCCTGGTTTCTTAGCAGCCGTGTTTGCCTCATGTACAGATCACTGGAACGCACAGGGGGCGTGGCGGGTCAGGCTCTGTCACACTGCATCGCTGGCCGTGCAGCCGGCTCCTCTCCCTTCACCGGTGTGACTACAATAATAAAAAAGCACACACAAATAAATGGTGACTAGAATTAGAAGGACGTCGGCTGTCAGTGCTACCTTAGGAAAGGGTTTGAAGAGGAGTTCAAGGTGTGATGGGGGAGGGGCGCCGAAAAATGGATTGATGCGTATAGTATGTATTCATGAATGAATTAATGAATAACATAGGAATTAGTACATTTATACATGTAAGTACATGTGACGTATATGCGTATATAAGCACATGCGTGCACACACAAATACACGGCATAAGTCAGTGCAGCAGTACATCCTGCTTTCTCTCCTCTTTGGAAGAAGTCTTGGCCGGGCTGCTGCATAGGTGGTCTCTCCATCGCAAGGGCCCGGGGATTGGGCCTGCTTCAGAGAACCAAGAGTCAGTATTGAGTTTGAGACACATTTGTGACTTACTATGTATCACCCACCCTAGTTTTTACTTTGTGCCTTACCTTTTCTGGTATTTGTTATAGGAGTCCTCTCACACAGGCACCAAAAGTGCATTAAAACTTGGTCATGTGTGAGTAATTTTTTTAAAAGATTTTTATTTATTTATTTGAGAGAGTGAGTGAGAGAGAGCATGAGAGGGGACAAGGTCAGAGAGCGAGGCAGACGCCCTGCTGAGCAGGGAGCCCAATGCAAGATTCAGTGTGGGACTCGATCCTGGGACTCCAGGATCATGACCTGAGCCCAAGGCAGCCGCCCAACCAACTGAGCCACCCAGGCACCTGAATTTTTTTTTTCTTTCTTTCTTTCGTTTCTTTTTCTTTTCTTTTCTTTCTTTTTTTTTTAAAGTAAGCTCTAGGCCCAACGTAGGGCTTGAACTCACAAACCTGAGATCAAGAGTCATGTGTTCCACCAGCTGAGCCAGCCAGGTCCCCCTAGTAATTTTTTCCTTATCATTCATTTCTGGGCAGACAAAGCTGAGTTCTGTTATCTTGCTTAGTCCAGCTAGAGAATTTAAAAAAAAAAATCAAAACTTAAAATATTTTGGTAAAATTTTTATTGTGTGTAAATGTATAATGTGATAAAAGTTTTCGACTTGCTCCTCTCTTCCCCAGTGGACAATTTTATAAATTCCCAAAGAGCCTGTTATGTTGTATTGACCTGATTATTCTTTTATTCATCTCACTTCAATTACTCCATCATGAAAATTATGAAGTTTCCTATTTCATTTGAGCTCATTATAACCCTGAGACCAAAATTATAAACCTGAGACAGCAAGGAAACACTCTGGGCCAGAGGGGTGGGCAGAGAGAGTGAAGGGCAGTGGGAAGCAGGCTTCCAGGTGCGGACCGAGTGAGCCCCGGGAGTGGAAGGCACAGCATAGGGAATAGGGTTCGTGGTACTGTGACAGTGTCGTGTGGCAGCCACACGTGTGGTGACCGTCATCAAACCATTGCGCTGTACACCTGAAGCTAAGGTAACATTGTGTGTCAGTTAGACTAAAAACATTCTGGACCAATCCCAGTATAGATGCCAGCATCCTCAGTAAGATCTTAGCAAATTGAAACCTGCAGGACAGTAAACGGCCAGTGGGGTTCTCCTGAGGAGTGTGCAGGTGGTGTCTTCCTGTGACACGGTTGGAGCCGTAACGTGGGTGCATCAGAGGGGCTGCGGTCCTGTGGGCTGTGTGGGGCAGTGACGGTACATGTGCATGTCAGAAGGCATTTGAAAAGATCCAGCTTTCAGCCTTTAGAAACCAGACGGCAACAACAACAAAAAGCAATTTAGAGCCGTAGGAAAAGAATGAAATGCTTTAATGTGTAAATAATAGTTGTTGAAAATCAGCACTAATTATAGGTATAATCAGAAGTCAGGAATACTAAAAAGGTGTATATTGCCATTATTGTTCATACTTTTATTAATGTTCTAGCCAATACAGCAAAACAAGACAAAAAGCAAGACATGAAATAATGGAAACGAATCAAATGATGTGTTACCAAAGGCAGATCTCCTTTAAAACTCCAGGAAAATCAACTGAAAGTTAGAAAGGAGGGCTAAGATTGGTATCTGAATGCATATTTAAAAATTGATGATTTTATTTAATAAATGAGTTAAGAGAAATGAAAAGCGTAAAAAAGGTAAGTGACAGGAATGCCATGTTATTTATTGGTAATTTGTGTATAAAATTCACCTCTCTTAGGTAAATTAACCCTAATTGAACAGTGGGTTGGTTTTTGTTTACGAGATCAGAATCCAGAATGTTGTTTGGGGCTATTGTGCGTCTGAGCAGTTTTAGGTAGGGACTTTACTAGACAGAATTCAGCACATCTGCAGGAACACCTCTCGAACCCTGGGTTGCATTCTTCTGTGGGGACCGTTGGCTTAAACAAATGTGTGCTTCCACATTCTTCACGGCAACCAAGGCCCCGAGAGGACTTCCTACTTGAGCTCTGGCAGGGCCTGGTGCAGAGCTGTGCTGACGGTTGGGAGCCCTGTCTGACCAGGCTGGTCACTCTGACCGACAGTGTCTCACACGCAGCCTGGCTCTTTCTCCCTCCATAGGAAGCACTGGAGACTCAGCAAGAGAGCTGGACTCGCCTGGCGCATCCACGTCTCAGGTTGTTCGCAGGTGTTGGCCTCTAGCTCCAGGGAACGAGGGCAGTTTGCTGTGAGCACCACGTGCCCTTGGCCCTACATCCTACACCTTCTGTGGCGTCTGAGTGTGTAGACTTCATCCGGGAAGTTGGGTGGGGTGGAGGGGATGGCTGGCGCGTCAGCGGGTGTGTCCTAACCCTGCTCCAGGGGCCTAGGCTGCTGCATCTCATCTCTTTGTGGTTGTTTCCTTATGTCCTTTTAAAGCCGTGAAAGCAGTGAAGCCAAAGCACTGGTCTGCAGAGGGCAGAGAGCTGCCTCGGGCGTTGGTTCCCGCGCCTGGAGAGCTGCCGGCTTTCTGTGAGGGTGGTCAGTGGCCAGCTGCCTCGAGCTCAGTACCAGTCCCTTTTTTCCCTTTTCTTTTAACTTATTTTATTTCTGTTTTGTTTCTTATATGATAGTATATTTCCATTTCTTTTCTTAGGGATCTGCTATTCCCCCCCAGCTGGAAATTGTCCACATGTCTGTCATACATTATATCTGGACTTTGCAGAACACGTGTCTTAGGTCATTACAGACATGCTGAAAAGCCAGTGGAGACCTAAAGCACATGTGTGCACTCACCCCATCAGCTTTTAGCTCCTGGCTTTTTTTTTTTTTTTTAAGATTTTATTTATTTATTTGACAGATCACAAGTAGGTAGAGAGGCAGGCAGAGAGAGAGAGAGAGAGGAGGAAGCAGGCTCCCCATGGAGCAGAGAGCCCAAGGCGGGGCTCCATCCCAGGACCCTGGGATCATGACCTGAGCCGAAGGCAGAGGCTTAACCCACTGAGCTGCTGCCCACTCCCGACTATTTTTAAAAAAGATTCCCTACCATTAAGTTCTTCCTTTCTCCCCATTGCCTGAAATACACTTTTTCCAGTCATAAAAACAAGTATTACAGAAAATGTAGGGGTTTAATTTTTAGTAGTTTATTTGGAACCCTTTCTAGGTGCCCTGTAGCCAACTTAGGGGTGTGTGTGTGTGTTTACAACACAACAAATGATAGACTTTCAGGTGGGGGGTTTTCCAGTTTCTTGGTAGATATGCAAGGGGAGAGAAGTGCCGTTTCAGATGGGTGTGAAGCTGAGTGGTGAGTGAGGGCCTGACCACCTTCCATCCAGGGTCAGCAGTAGGTGGACTCAGATCCTGGAGAAAGGATGGCTTACTTCATAAACTGCCAGAACAACTGACTGATCCCGTTTACGATTGGTAGATGGGAGCTGGGTCCATAGCTTTATGTTTGTCTGAACTCTAAAAGGATCATGATAGTTACCGAGTGTTTATCACGTGCCAAGTACGAGGTTAGATGCTGGACGTGTGTGAGTCGATTCCTCAAACATGAAGTGGACACTGCTGTCCCCGTTTGGCAGATTTGGAACCTGACTATGCCCAGACCATTAGCCAGTAGTTGAAATAAAACAAGAGATAAGACTGTTAGAAGAAAGCAGTCCAGAATATTTTAGTCTGGGTGGACAGAGGGGGTTTTCTATGCATGACAGACTAAGGAATCATGAAGCTTGTTTTTTTGTTTGTTTTTAATGTGCATTCCTTGAACTTCTGTTTAGCAAAAAAATGAAAATTTACAAAGCTAAAACAAATCCGTGCTGGGCTACGAATACCAGTGTTTGTTGGCTTTGGAGCAGATGCCGTGCTCTTGGCAGGGCGCACTTAGAGTTAAAGCAGCTTATTTCCCTAAGAGTCAAGTGTAAAGTGGTACATAGTTGGGTCTTTGAACTTGTTTGTCCCAGGCCTGCCATATCTGATGAGACTCAGTGATGGTTGGTTTCCATGTGATCGATAAAAAACAGTAGAGCCCGTTATCAGACTTTTTTAGTATTCTTTTTAAAGATTTTATTTATTCATTTGACAGAGATAGATCACAAGTAGGCAGAGAGGCAGGCAGAGAGAGAGAGGGAAGCAGGCTCCCCGCTGAGCAGAGAGCCCGACGTGGGACTCGATCCCAGGACCCTGAGACCATGACCCGAGCCGAAGGCAGCCCCTTTACCGACTGAGCCACCAATTTCTAAGAAATTTTTGTCCTTTCCAATGTGACAGTAATCCGTGTCTCTGTTTTTTCTCCTTTTATTTCTTTACGTTGTTCCTGCTTGGCTTGGATGTCTCTGTTGCTTTATAATTAATGTCTTCTTTCAGGTCTTTTTTTAAAAAGATATCATTTCATAGTAATTTCTTTGAGATTCTTTTTCTGAAGTTTTCCTGAAAAAAATTTTTTTTAAGATTTTATTTATTTGACAGAGATGACAAGTAGAGAGGCAGGCGGGGAGCGGGGGAAGCAGGCTCCTTGCTGAGCAGAGGTCCGGATGCGGGGCTCGATCCCAGGACCTTGGAATCATGACCTGAGCTGAAGGCAGCGGCTTAACCCACTGAGCCACCCAGGTGCCTTCGGCTCGGGTCATGATCTCCGTGGGCTCCTCTAACCTCAGCTGTCCGTCAAGAACAGCCGTTTCCCCTGTCCCGTAGGGTATTGAGGCTCGTCACAAGTATCCTATGTCAGTGACCATTTGTCTGCATCTCTAACAACTGGGGTGGGAACACCAGTAGACGACCTTACCACATTCTAAAGAATCAATGATTGTTTCGTGTTATTAAGGTTGCACTAACATCTTACTACTAATACCTGGTCAGCCTTCTCATGTTCACTTGTAGAAATGAGCATCTCTAGTGCCCAGGGATGGGCACATTCTTTCTGAAGTCTGAGCTCGGTCCTCTCTTGTTCCCACGTGATGTCCTTATTGAGGGCTCCAGGCCATGCCCTTTAGAATTTCCTGGGCCGTCTGTAACCACATTTCTCTGTGTGTTCCGGAAATTGATCATTATGTCCGGGGCGTGGACAGGCTCAGCGTAGTGAGGCAAGATCACTTCCCGAATGGGAGTTTGGTCATCCGGAGATTCATAGCACCTGCTTGTCTTCCTTCTTAAAGTACCTGCACTAAAGTGACAGCATGGCAGTGCGTCCATTTTTCATTTTTTAATTGGGCTATTTCTATAGAGAGATACCTTATTTGATCAAATTTTAATTACTGTTTGATTACTTGGTAGTACAATTTTGTATATAAAAGGAAGAATAAATCTTGAATCTTTTGCTGTTGTAAATTGGTTTTACAGGACTGGCTGGCTCAGTCAGTCAAGTGTCTGCCTTCGGCTCAGATCATGATCTCAGGTCCTGGGGTTGAGTCCTGTATCAGCTCTCTGCTTGGTGGGGAGTTTGCTTCTCCCTCTACCTGCTGCTCCTCCTACTTGTGCTCTGTCTCTGACAAATAAATAAATAAAATCTTTTAAAAACTGGGTTTTACAACAAACAAAAAGATAATTAGTATCCAGAAATGGTGGAACCAATAGGTGGGTTGCTTTTGATACCACTGTTTATTCTAGACTGTTCATCATTACTGGCTTCATTGATACCCAGATTGTCCTGTATATGACCAGTGGCGACCTCTCTAAGTTGGATGAGTCCTTTTAAGAAGACCATGGTATTATTTGACAGCTTCCTTTTTAATTGGTCTGTATGAGATGAGCCTAGAACCTGTCCTGCCCTAGACCTGCCATCAACACTTCCTCTGAAGATCCCTGGGCCCTGTAAGTAGGAAATCCTATTGGGAGTCATATTCTGGGAACTAGGGATGCTCATTTCTACAGGGCTGGTCATTTTTCCTCCACCTTTTCAGTGGACACAGCTCAGAATTTTTAAAGCTAAATCATGGATTCTTACTGAAACTTGTGATTCACATTCAAAATTATAGAGTTCTTAGTTTTCATATGCTCTCCCCATTCCCATTCTCTTCTGGTCTCACCTCGAGTAACAACTCTCTCAGGAGTGCGTACATGCATTATTGTCCGCTCCTTACCCCTCTGCAGATGGTTATTCTCAAGGACATCTTCTGTAGACCACTTTGGCCTGCAGCAATTTCCAGATTGACTGCAGACATGCATAATGCTTATCTAACAATGATGTGACACTCCAGGATTTACTGAGTTTTAAAAATTGAAGTAGTGGGTGCCTGACTGGCTCAGTTGGCTGGGTGTCTGCCTTCGGCTTGAGTCATGATCCCGGAGTCCCAGGATCAAGTCCTGCACTGGGTTCCCAGCTCTGTGGGGAGTCTGCTGCTCCCTCTGACCTTCTGCCCTTTCTTGCTTTCTCTTACTTTCTCTCTCAAATAAATAAAACCTTAAAAAAAAAAAAATGAAGTAGTGGGGCGCCTGGGTGGCTCAGTGGGTAAAGCCTCTGCCTTCGGCTCAGGTCATGGACTCAGGGTCCTGGGATCGAACCCCATGTCGGGCTCTCTGCTCAGTGGGGAGCCTGCTTCCCCCTCTCTCTCTGCCTGCCTCTGTGCCTACTTGTGATCTCTCTCTCTGTCAAATAAATAAATAAAATCTCTTTTTTTAGAAAAAGACAAAGGTTTCATATAAAAAAAATCGAAGTAGAACATAGACAAAGAAAAGTGCGTAAGTATTTTGTGCAGCTGCCATTACGAGTATTCCTGAAGCCCCTTTTTATGCCTCCTTCCAGATACTACTCATTCCCTTTCTGAAAGAAAAGCAAAAAAGACAGTCTTGTCCTGATTTCAGATACTAGTCATTATTAGGGTGCCTGGGTGACTCAGTGGGTTAAAGCCTCTGCCTTTGGCTCAGGTCGTGGTCTCAGGGTCCTGGGATCAAGTCCCACATCGGGCTCTCTGCTTATCGAGGAGCCTGCTTCCCCCCTCCCTCTGCCTGCCTCTCTGCCTACTTCGGATTTCTGTCAAATAAATAAATAAAAATTTTTAAAAAGTACTAGTCAGGGGCGCCTGGGTGGCTCAGTGGGTTAAGCCGCTGCCTTCGGCTCAGGTCATGATCTCAGAGTCCTGGGATCGAGCCCCACATCGGGCTCTCTGCTCAGCAGGGAGCCTGCTTCCTCCTCTCTCTCTGCCTGCTTGTGATCTCTGTCTGTCAAATAAATAAATAAAATCTTTAAAAAAAAAAAGTACTAGTCATTAGTAGTTTTGCCTGTTTTAGAACTTTAAAATTTTGCTTTAGCAGTCGTGATTTGTGGAAAAGAGAGCTCTTTCCACCTGAAATTGTATCTAGGTATGTTCGAAAAGCTGAATGTCCGTGTCTGTCCCATGGAAAGTGTCTTTGCAGTCCTTATGGAGTATAGGCAGAGGCTGGGTCACGGCTGTGTGTGCGTGTCTTCAGCAGGCCCGGACTCTGTTCGCAGCATCCACTCCGCCTTGTACTTGGACAGTGCACGCCTCCCCTCTCTTCTGTATTAGGGCCACGAGCTTTCACCCGTTACATTGCAGATAGTCTCTCCTGGTCTCTGCTTTGTGTTAAAGCTTTATTCTGGATTTAAAATGTTTTGTGCAATATCATCTGAGTGTTGCGTTTTGGTTTTTGGAGGTGGCATAGGAAGGCCACCTCCAACCCATTATGAAAAAAAATTCTCTATTTACTTTTCATTAAGTTTTATTGGTTAATTACGTCTTGCAGTGCACCCAGGTTTGAACGTAGCGTGAAGTACCCTTATCAACATTTAGGTGTCAGTAGGGTGCTTGCACATTTTTCTTCGGCCTTTTCCATGAAAAAACCTGGCATTTCGTCTTCGTATGGCTGCTACACTTCTCTGTCCACAGATTTCTAGAAAAGGGTTCGCCTTGTGTTTTTTCCCCTCATCTTTTTGTCAGCTCAGTGTTGCCTGGGTGGCCCATGACTTCCCATCACCCTGAGACTCGTCGTGCCTGGGGCATCCCTGGGCTGCTTCCTGTCACACCTGGCGGACTGGGTTCAGACCTCCCTTTTCCCGAGGACTGTCTGTTTATTACTGTCGGCCACTTTCTCCTTTGGCTTCTTCAATATGATTTTTTTCCTTGGGTTACTTCCTATTTCACTGTCTTCCTGTTCTTTGTCACTTCTGTGGCTTTTTTTTTAATCCCCCCTTCTGAGGACATCTGTGTCATTTTACCCCTCACATCACCAAGTTTGGTTGATTGATTCTCCTAAATGTCCCTGTTTTCAATCATGATTCCCAGGGTCATCCTACTAAAGGTACGCTTTCCAGGGTTACCTTGATGGCTTCCTTTTTGGTTTCTTGGTTGTCACTAGGGCCTAATTCTGTATCATCTATGCTCTGCAAGGTTTGTTTTTGAAAATGTGAATCTCATGGTCACCTCATTGTTTTAAAGACAAAACAAGACACAAAGCCTTCAAAGGCTTGTCATTGCCCTCTGGATACAGGGCTTATAAAGGCCCTTTGCTTCCTGGCTTCTGACCTCCTGCGGCTCTCGGCCACATGTCGCCTTTGTTGGAGGCAGTTCCTGATGTTCACGCTTCAGGTTCTTGTGTACTAACCCTCTGTGTGACCCTCGCAGCAGCCACCCAGATCCTCTTATTTCCCATCCAAGTACTAACCAGGCCCGACCCTGCTTAGCTTCCGAGATCAGACGAGATCAGGCGCGTTCAGGGTGGTATGGTGTCTCCTGTCTTTCTGGAAGCCCTTTTCTGCCTCTTCCTGGTGATGAGGTGCCCTTCTTTGTGTCCCTGCAGATTTCTGTGCTGCTGTTGACCCATTTACCACTCATGATGCTCACCTGTTTACTTCCGTGGGAATCGGGTTGAGACTCCGCAGGATTCGAGTGTCAGGGGTGGAGTGTGGGCTAGAAGTGTAATTACTGGGAACTTAACAGAAGGCAAAAGACCATTATTTGGTCAGTTATTTAGGGACGACCCCATGGGAAAGGGAAGCATTTGTGCAGGTGTGGTGTCAGAGTGTCAGATACCTGACAGGGTGCAGGCCCTGGGGGACCCCTGCTCGGGGCAAAAGCCGCACCAGAGGTGAGGTAGTGGACATCTTCAACATGGGTGTGATCGCTCCTGTAGGAGAAGAGCAAGGAGGGCATGTGCGGGAGAGTTTTACAAATTACGATGTATTGACAAAGGGGAGAAGCAGTGATGTACTTTATGGGACATATAAGGGAATTCTCAACGGTAATTTTGACCATATATGCTAATTTCAGAACTTACCCACCTTCATTTATAGAACCCCACTGGAATTCTGACGGAAAATGCAGCAAGACTGATTTTCTAGATAAGTTCTAGAATCTTCCACAAGACTTGAATACAGTGTTGAAGAAAACGGTCTGAGAAATGTGATAAAATGAAATATGATTTTTCCTCTAGAAAAAGAACATGGCTGCCCATCCCTGCAGTGTTGTGTGCTGCGTCCTGCCCTGGGGACTGGGCTCGGGGCACCTCCCAGCATGTGAGCCCACAGCGGCCGCCGCTGCTCAGGGACTGTTTACGCGCAGGAACGAAATGCAGTTCCTATCTTCATGTCTTTCCATTTTCAGTATCTTTTTAAAAACGTCTTAGACTAAGCTATTTAAAAGTAAAAGTAAAAATACATTGCTTGCATTTTGAAATAGTGTACTGATTTAAAACGTTAGGTCTGTGTTGCCTTTAAGGCAAAAATTTAGACTTCTAAAAAATCTTTCAACTTTTGAGAAAAGCCATTTGTATTTAAAGGCAAATTTATTCTATTTATTTATTTATTTATTTATTAAAGGCAATTTTACACTTGATCTTAGCCAAAAGGCCGAGAAGCGATTATTAAAGGCAAATTCAAAGGCAAAGTGCCTTTAAGCTCTGTGTTTCACTGGCATGTTGGGGTGTTAACTCCTAGTTAGTGAAATCACAACACCTCCTTATCCCTCAGAGAATTAAGATCTTCTCCGTTCAGTCCTGTCAAAGCGCTCTGGGCTGCAACATGCTTACGGTCACCATCAGATGCTTGAGGCTGATGGCAGGGCGGGTGTGAGAATCACACGCCACTGAGGCCTCCGGCACACTCCTCCCAGCCCGCTGTCTCCAGTGCTTGGCCCCCACTGCTCCCCGTCTGACCTCCCTGTTGCTGATTTCTGTGTACAGTGTGTGTGCTTGGTTACCGCAGTGTTAGTGTTACTACTTTGCAGGAGTGTATGTGGATTAATATGTATCAGATTTTCCAATTTAAATACGTACAATTCACTGAGTGTCAATTATGCCTCATTAAACAGCTGTTTAGATAAGTCTGTTCATAATACCCATCATCAGTAGGTCGTTATTAAGCGCTATATGTCTAGGAACTGTCAGATGGCACTCCTGACCTGATCCAGTAAGCTCCCTTGTTGGGTCCCCGTCCCCCACCCACCGTCCCTCCCCCCATGCTGCCACCACCTCACTGGCCCTCTGCTTCCATCATTTTCCATCCGCGCCACAGCACCCTCTCTCTGGAAGAGAAAACAGTCATGATGCCACTGCCATTCCTATAGGCTCTAGCTGTTGTTATCTTCCTCTTCCTTCTCCCCCTCCCTCCCCCTCCTCTTCCTACTCCTCCGTCGTCTTCTTCAAAACCCATTCTGTACACCCCATGTGGGGCTCGAACCCAGGCCCCTGAGATCAAGATGGAGCCCTCTGGGCGCATCTCTGGTTGTTACCATTAAGCCGGTCCTGTGTGCTGGGAGTTTGGCTGGCATCGGGGTCAGCACACACGGGCGAGTCCTGGGGATTCTGCTCTCCCCATGTGTGTGGAGTATGGAGTCTGCCGAGCCCCACCTGAACACCAGCTGTAGCTGTGTGTCCCAAAGGTGACAGAGGGCTTGTCACACGGATGCGCGCTGGCATAAACGAAGGTTGGCTAACTTAGGTGAATTCCCACAGAAGGGTATTAGGGCCTCGGCTGGTGCTTCTGAGAGTGTGCCCTGAAGACCACAGTGGAAGAATGACTGGGGTGCTGGTTGGGGTTAGTCGCGGGCACAGTCTGCGAGGGGTGTGCCTGAGTATCTGGGTCTGAACTAGCTCCATCTACCACCGCAGGGCTCCCTGGGATGCTAAGGGCCCAGCTGGAAACAACCGTGCAAGGGAGAGGGGTCTGAATGTGATCTGCACAGTTTGCTGCCCCACTGGGGCCCTCTGGTGCAGAAATGGGAATGTTCCAGCCATCAGGTAGTGTTTTGCTTCTAGACCCAGGTATATTTGCTGAACGGTTTGCACTTTATATCATGTATATTCAGGTTCTGTAATTTATCTGTCGAGTGAAAATTATATGCCTAAAAGTTTTGATCAAAAAAATTTTTTTTTTCCACAGAACTCAACAAAAATCCAGTGGAAGGCTTTTCAGCAGGTTTAATAGATGACAATGATCTTTACCGGTGGGAAGTCCTTATCATTGGTCCCCCTGACACACTTTAGTAAGTACCATGGAACAGACACTAAAGTAGCTCTCTTAATTAATTCAGATGGAAACTGCTTTGGTAAACTGAAGTGAAATTATTTTTTAAAGCAGGCAAAATGGCTGTGTTTAGGTGAAATCGTTTGTGCTAAATGATCATGTCTAGGGTTTTTGTGTTCTGCTTTTTTTTTCTGTTCTGAAATTCTAGTGTCTAAAACCTGTTGCTTTCTTAAATATATGACAGTTTCAAAAATTCAGATATTCTTAATACCTAGAATACATTTATTACAGAAAAGCTATTTTTAAGGTGAACGTATGTATAAATAATGTACTTTTTGCTTGTTGCTTGGGTATTGGGTTAATTTTGGCAGGATGGGGTTAGAAGGAAAGTCTTTATTAAAATGTTTCTCCCCTGCAAAGGGAACATTGTCATTTCAAAGAGCCGTCTTTACCACTGCCAGCTCGTTGTCAGTCTAATTAAAGCACAGTGTTACACCTGGGAGACTCATATGGAACACGGTTGCACACGGTATGTCTGCAGGCCGAGACTCTCAAGGTCATCACTTGGAGCACTGCTTGAATTGGGTCCCCACAGAGCACTGATGAGAACTGATGTTTACTTTCTCCCAGTTCGTAACTGTGATGGTCACGGCTAATCTCTTTGAATTAGCCCTCATTACCTATGCAAAGTCAGCCAACAGAGTGCAGTGGAGTCCAAGAGCTGGAGAGAGCGGCGCGATGTCTTCAGTGTCCTGTCCCATGGTTTAGATTCAAAAGCCACAGCCTTACTTCCTGCTCTGGAGTTTTGCAGACTGACTGAAAGTTAGGAATAGTGTTCTAGAAGATGGGTTGTTCCCAACTGTGTTAGTGACTAGTATAAGCTCCATATTGTTTCTGGAAGCGGCGGCATGGCACAGAATGCAGTGACCTTCTCACTCACCACTGGGCCCCACAACGGAGGGGCCGATGTGTAGCGGAGTTTCTTGGGGACTGCACTTGTTCACTCAGCTCTGGTCCTCTGTGGCGCTAAGCAGGCAACGATTCGGTTACAGTAGTTTTTCTTTCTTTCTTTTTTTTTTTTTTTTTTTAAAGATTTTATTTATTTATTTGACAGAGAGTGATTTACAAGTAGGCAGAGAGGCAGGCAGAGAGAGAGGAAGGGAAGCAGGCCCCCTGCTGAGCAGAGAGCCCGATGTGAGACTCCATCCCAGGACCCTGGGACCATGACCTGAGCCGAAGGCAGCGGCTTAAGCCACTGAACCACCCAGGCACCCCACGGTAGTTTCATCTTAGATGTTCAGAGATGGGGAAGCCCTGCCCACCATAGTCATACCTACCTGATGGAAAAGAAAATTCTGGCTACTTGGTACCAGGGCAGGCTGCCACAGGACAAACAGGGCGAGCTATGGTGTGGACTTTGGGTTTTCTGTCATCTGGAAGGTGACTCATGTTTTGTCATGATTATTTCCAATCAGATTTTTTTTTTTTTTTAAGAAGTCAGTCACACTTATTTCCCTGGTTTCTTTCTTTTTTTTTTTTTTTAAGATTTTATTTATTTATTTGACAGACAGATCACAAGTAGGCAGAGAGGCAGGCAGAGAGAGGAGGAAGCAAGCTCCCTGCTGAGCAGAGAGCCGGATGTGGGGCTCGATCCCAGAACCCTGGGATCATGACCCGAACCGAAGGCAGAGGCTTTAACCCACTGAGCCACCCAGGCACCCCCAGAATTTTTTTCTGATGTATTTCTCAGTGCAATGTTTGTATTGCTGATTGTTGAAAACTAAAATAACTCAGTTTGGTCATTCCGTGGTGTTTGTTTCGGTAGATAACAGTAGCCATTGAAAACCGTCTTTGAGGTATCCCCCACAACCTTAATGTAATTATTTTAAAGCAAATTTTTCACTAAATTTTGCACGTAAAACTGTACAAATAACCTGGTTTATAAGCCTGATGAAGTTCAGGTGTTCAAGCTAATCACACTGCGTGAAGGTTTATTTAGAAGACACAGTGACAGTCCAGTGACAGAATCTTGTTACCTACCCCTGCTGTCGACAGGGGATAACAGGAGGAATTCTTCTGAACTGGTGACTGTCTGGAGGGTTAGTTGGGCTTCCAGGCCACGCTCCATCTCTAAGGGCCTCCCAGAATTCTCACACTTTCTTGTGCCGTGGTGGCACATCTCCCCTGTATTTGATGTGTACCTTCACCGTCACCAAAAAGAACCACATTTCAGCACTCCCTGTACTGACGGATAGTCCATTCTTTCTGCCAACTAAAAACTATTTCTGGCCTTCAGTTTATCTTTACAAAGTGCCAGCTGCCGGTGTGAGATGTGCATGGCAGAAGCCTTTGTGGCGGGCCCTCTGGAGTGTGGGCTTCCCAAGGAGACGGCTGGCAGCCACTTGCACAGTCCTTCAGATGGGACTGTTGGGCGGGAGCTGAACTCCATGCCACATGCACGGTGAATGCCCTGTGAGTAATGAGGCCTTATGGCAGTTGACAGACATTGTAACCGTCGTCCGGAATAACCTGGACATGATTCCTTCTTGTTAATATCTCTGAAATCCAAGTGTGATGGAAGTTATGGGATTGGTTTTTTTTTTTTTTTTTAAGATTTTATTTATTGACAGAGATCACAAGTAGGCAGAGAGGCAGATAGAGGGAGAGGAGGAAGCAGGCTCCCTGCTGAGCAGAGAGCCAGATGCGGAGCTGGATCCCAGGACCCTGGGATCATGACCCAGAGCTGAAGGCAGAGGCTTTAACCCACTGAGCCACCCAGGCGCCCTGAGATTGTTTTTTTAAAGCTCTCAAAACAAGAGGTTTAAGATTTATTATTTAATATTTACTGAGTCTAGGCCATCCCTTGGGCAATTTTCTACTTAGAATGATTGAAAAATAGAGCATCACACCAGCACTTACACTGCTCATACATCTCACTCAGTCGTTTTCTAGAGGTCTTACGTTGGACGCTGGGAGCGTGACTTGATACCAGCTCAGTGTTGTCCCTGACTGCAGAGAGCAGACACGTCACCACACGGTCACTTGACTGCTGATGGCCGTGGTGGAGAGGGGCACTCACTGGGGGTGTGGCAGGTTTGGGATGGATCAGCCTTGTGCCAGAGGATGATCCATCTGAAGTGGGAACTTAAGAGTTAGGAGGCTTTTGGCTGCAAGCAACACTTCTTCCTAGTGTGGTGTGTGTTGTGTGCAGCAGGAGCTCTGCGGCTGACTGGCTCTTGCCTCCTGTGTGGCAGTCTTGCTCACTGCCACCCAGTAACTGGTGAGATGAATGAAGTGGCTGCAGTTGGGAGAGACCAGTTCTGCAGTGGAAAGGATTTGGAACTAGTAGCAGCGAGGTCAGAGTGAACCGGAGAGGTGTTCTGGCAGAGGTGGGGAGACGTGGGGGCAGTGACTGAGCTGCAGCGTTTCCCAGGGGAGCTCTGGGTCGTGGTGTGGCCAAGAAGTGAGGCGAGCACACAGGATGTCAGGAAATTAGGCTGGGCAGGGAGTGGAGGGGGCTACTCAAAGTTCATAAACACTGCTGAAGAGTTTGGGTTAGTCTTTGGTCCTGAGGACAGAGCACAACTGTTGAGAACAGGAGTCACCAGTTAGGGTTCTAGCATACAACCCAGGTACCCTAATTTTGGGATCATGGATTTCATTTTCCTTCACCTTACTTGCATTTTATTTCTGCAACAAAAATCTGCTCTTAACACTGTTATCCTCAAAGTTTGTCTCTAGTGAAAAAGATGGGCTGGGAGCTGGGGGTGCCTGTGGGGAGAGAAGGAGAGTGTGTGCAGAGAGGGGGTCTCCGAGGGGGGTGGATAGAGAGGAAAGTGTGTTTGGAAGTAAGCTCCCTGAAAGTGCCAGGAATCCAGTATTTTATGGTGTGTGTTGGTTTAGCAGGAAGGAAGTTACTGGTGTTCTGGTACTCTAGCAGCGTGGAGAGAGCGAGGCCGTGTTGCAGTTGGTGGAGGGGTCTTCTGGGCACGGGCACGCAGACCCCAGGTGTAAATCAGTTAAAGCGAGTGTGGGCTTAGATGGAACCCAGACCCAGCTAATGAAGTCACCACTTAGTAGTTAGGCCATTTCTGTAGTGGTAGCAAGAATTACTCATGTGCAAACCTTCTTGGAAAGCAGTTGTGTCCTTTCTGGGGTGTCGTTAGCCTTCATGTAGTCACTAGAGGGCACTGTGCCCTTTTCTGTTCAGGTGATCAAGAACCCAGGTATTCCAGCATTCCTGGGACACGGAGCCTGGCCACGAGCGTGAGTGCAGCCGGTCCGTTTGTCACTACATGGCATTGAGGTTCGTGACTGCTCTGCCCCATCATCCGTGGAGAACGGACTCCTTGGGTTGTCTGCCTGTGGAAGCCGAAACTGGTGTGCATGTCCGCTGCGTCCAGCCTGCGATGACCGGGCAGTGTCCACGGACCAGACATTTCAGGCAAGAGCAGCAGCACGTTTTCCAAGGAAGTTCAGGACACTCGGAAACCACCATGTCATTGTAAATTTCATAAAATCTTCATGAATGGTGAACGCGCACCATCTTCTATTGCTTTTTCTTCTCTCATCTCAACGGCCAGTCTGTTCGGGAAGTGTGGTTTCCTTTGTCCCTCACTGCTGGCCAGGGTGTGGGAAACTGAAGAATATGAAGATTGTGTGCATTTCGTTGTATTGCCTTTCCTTGAGTACATGCAGAAGATGTAGAGTCGCTTCCCCAGACTGTGGGAATGATATTACAGTCAAGAGTCCCTTTACAATTGTCCTTCCGACGTGGGCACACGGGCCCCGCACGCTGTCTGGTGAGCACTGCTGCACACACAGGCTGCGGCGTCAACACCCCGGCCCTTCCTGTTTGGGCTTCAGAACGCGGGCTGGGGGCTCCGCGCAGTTCCCCAACCCCACCACCTGCCTTAGCTGCGGGACTTTGAACGATGGCTTCAGCTGGGTCTTAGCAGCTTTGGGTTTAGGGCAGAAACCTGTGCCAGGAAGGGTTAGGGATGTTTGGTGTCCTGCATGTAGTAGCAGAACGACTATGGTAGTCACGAGTGTGGTAGTACATGGAGAAACGCGCCAGGTGAAGCGGACAAGAAACAGGGATCACCAGGAACATTTCCATGAGAACAGTATCGAGCAGAAGTTCAGATGGCAGCGTACGGCGTGGCATTGAAGTCGAGTAAATGCGACGGAAGGGTGGGCTCTGGCAGAATGGAATGACAGGATCTGGTCCAGGTTAGATTTTCGCAGTTCAACATAAAAATAGTGAGGCTCGTGGAAGAAAGCTGAACCAGGCTTAGCTTTCTCAGTCTCTTCAAATGTGACCCTTTTTTGGTTTTACTGCTCTTTACCCTCCTGCCGGTAGGTGTACGATTCGTACGTGTGATGAGACTGTGTGTGTAATGGGCGTATTTTCAGTTCCCAGATGCTTTGTCATAGGTTGTCAATTTGACTCATCGCAGTGCTGTCTTTGCGTGTTTGAAATGTAGTGACTGTACGATGTGTTAACGTTCGGGTGACGGTGTCCCCGTCCTCGGGGTTCGTGCCCCTCTTTGCTGATTTGGCTCTTCACAGGCAGTTTGCTCCCGCAGGCCAGGATCCCGGAGCTCGGTTTCAGGGGAACAGGCAGGATGGCCCAACTGAGAGAGAAGGAGCCCAACCATAGGAAAAAAACTGGAAGGAATAACGTGCTTGGTCCAGAGTGGGGAGGGTACTGCGGACAGAGGGAAAACCATGTGCTTTTACACCTTTTGAGATGCATCGGTTAAGAAATTTGATGCTTTAAAGATTGAAGATAATTTAAGAGACGGAGACGGTTTATCAGGACAGGGATTCCAGTCGGCTGCTACAAAGTGGGTCTTTTCAACCGAGACGAGGGGACCGAGGAAGGCGATTTCCTGCGTGGAGTAGCCTTCCCAGTGGATGGAGTGTGAGGGCCTGTAGGAGGCTCTCTTGAGGTCCTTTCACACAGATTCTTAGCTGTTTTCTATGTTTGTGGCTTTTTTTCGCCACAGCCCACAATCATAAACATTCCACATCGTGACTCGATGGAGATCATGGGTGTATGTTATAGTGAGTAGAAACATGCGTGCAGATGAAATAAGCCACACTGTAGCGCCATGTTTTCTGCTGGATTTTTTTTTTCTTTTTTAATTTCAAATTTGACAGAGATCACAAGTAGGCAGAGAGGCAGACAGAGAGAGAGGGGAAGCAGGCTCCCCGCTGAGCAGAGAGCCTGATGCGGCGCTCGATCCCAGGACCTGAGATCATGACCTGAGCTGAAGGCAGAGTCTTTAACCCACTGAGCCCCCTAGGCGCCCCTCTTTGGGATTTTTATTTGTTAAAAAGACTGGTTAGTAATTCACCCCCAGTTTGAAAATGGAGTCCACACAGTTAACGTTCCCCGGGCCCATCAGGCATTAATCCGCGTAGTCAGGGTAGCAGGGGTGATGGGTGGTGTGGTATGTGCCTCTCAGAGCCTCTCCAGTAAATCACTGTGTAAGTTACGAAATGGAGGCCATATAGCAGGCATAAAGTTTGTCCATTTTCTTCCATTTTACCCCTGGATATCTGTACCACATTTATTCTCTCCTTTTTCCAGTGCAAAAGGAAAAGATGTTCTTTTTCTTGGTGAGGCCCCTTGCTCCCCTTACTTTCTTTCCTCTTCTGATGGCTCAGTTCTGCTTTTTCTAGTGTCTCTAGTCTTTCTGCCAGCACCTTCCCATCTCCTTGTAAACAGATAGGATTTTCCCCTCCTTTTTAAAGTCTTCCCCTTGTGCTCTTTCCCCATCTAGTTAGTTACCCTGTTCCTTAAACTGTCAGACTTTTCAGATTGTCTTGCTCGTGATGCTTGTCCTTGACACCCCATTCTCTCGTTGACCCTCTGTGGCCTCCTGTTGCTTTTATCACGATTGTGTTACCACGATAACCCTGTGTGCTGGGAGCCCATTGGCCTTCCCTAGGTATCGAGAGGTATTTGGTATTAATGATCTGCCTCTCTGTTTTTAAATCCCCCTCCCCCCAAATCCTTTATGCTCAGAAAAAGGCAATAAAAATTAATACTTACTTGTGCTTAGAATTCTGTGTTGAAATGTACAAAGCAGAAAGGAAAAGATGTCCATAATCCCGCGCCCCAGAAAAAAACCACTGCTGTGTACTGGGGTTGTGTCTGCAGGTGGTTTTCTCTCTGTGTTGTGTAGGCGCACTCCCCCATTTTCCCTTTGTAAGGACAAATGGGCTTATCCTATAGACACGTGGCTGTTTAAACATTTAGTACTAGATCACCCAGACCATTCCAGGGGCTGTCAGTGGTATTTTGCTTGATACTTTCTTCTGTTACCAAAATGGTAAGTGCTCGAAACCAAGCATCTCTAATGTCTTCTCTGTTTTATTATTTTACATAAAAGAGTTCCTCACACAGGCAGGTAATCGGTGTTCTTTGTTCAGTGAATGAAAGCCATTTGAGGAGCCAGAATTGTCCTTCTCAGTGGATCTGAAACAAACACACTCACATGGCCCTGCTCTGAAGGAGTGCAGCACACGGAACAGTATGAGAACAGGGTGTGCAAATAGGTGTTGGAGTAAAGAAATGGAGGGGGTCAGTGTGGCAGGGGCACCGCAGAGAGTTCGGACTAGGTAATCCAGTGATATCTCAAGAGGTAACATTGAAGCTGAGTCTCTCTCTGTAAGATCTTACTCCTATGAGCCAGTGAGCGAGCAGAGCAGGGGAGGAGCAATGGGAGAGGGAGAAGCAGACTCCCTGCTGAGCAGGGAGCCTGATGTGGGGCGCGATCCCAGAACCCTGGAATCATGATTTGAGCCAAAGGCCGATGCTTAACCAACTCTGCGGAGCCACTGAGGGGCCCCAAAGCTGAATTGTAAATGAGGACAAGGGGAGAAGGGTATTTCAGGCTTAGGAAATGGTTAGTACTGACATAACGCAGGAACTCAGTCATATGCCCCATGAGGCTGACTTGATCTCATTGGTGTTTGTTGTTGACACAGTATGACTGGTACTGCTTTGACAGTTCTTCAAGTACAGTTCCTAAGTGGCACTGACCTAAGACTGCACGAATATAGCAGTTACTGGCCATATGTGCTATTAAATTACATAAAATTAAAAATTCAACGGCATCTGGGTAGTGCATTTGGTTGAGTGACTGGCTCTTGGTTTTGGCTCAGGTCATGATCTCAGGGTCATGAGTTCAAGCCCCACATTACTGTGCTCAGTAGGGAGTCTGCTTGAGATTCTTTCTCTCCCCCTTCCCCTTCCCTGCATAAGCACTTTCTCTCTCGGTCTCAAATAAATAAATACATCTTTTTTAAAAATTAAAAGTTGAGTTCCTCAGTTGCACCAGCCCTGTTTCAAGGACCTTGTGGCTACCACCTTGGACAGTATGACTCGGGACGTCTTCAGTACGCAGAAAGCTGCATTGGACGGCACTGCTTTGGAAAGTCACTGGAATACAAACTTTTTGAGAGACCTTATACCTCATTCACTGCTAGTGTCTGACGTGTAGAGGCTGAATAAATATTTATTAAATGATGAGATGAATAAATGAATGGATGAGTGGAAGGTCAGCACCTCTTTCCACACAGGGAACAAACAAAATGTGTTTACGTTCTGAGTGAAAAAGAGCTTATTGTGCTTGAAGAGCAGAGAAGACGGCCTGGAATGGGGGGAATGGTGGTGGTTGGAGGTCAGCAGGGAGAGCTGACGGGCAACTTAAGCCTCTGGACTTTGATGTAAGTGCCATGGGACTTGATAAAGGTTGTTAGCACAGCAGTCATGTGACCTGATACAGCCGCCTGTTTCCAGGCAACTGTTTCTTTCATTTTCCTGGCTGGGTGGGAGTCCGGTGAGATAGCAGGTGTGAGTGTGTGAGTCGGTGATCTGCTTGAGATCCAGATTATTAATTCAGTTCATTTCTAGTGTCAGCACTTGCACATGGCTTCATGTTTGTCTGATAATTGTCCTTTGTTATGCGGGAACTTACAGGAAAGAACTTGTTTTTTTTTTCTTCCAGTGAAGGTGGTGTTTTTAAGGCTCATCTCACTTTCCCAAAAGATTATCCCCTCCGGCCTCCTAAAATGAAATTCATTACAGAGATCTGGCACCCAAATGGTAAGTTTATCAAGTTTTACTTTTACGTTTGCTAATGTGGTGGCCTGTCACTGAGGTTTCCAAGGTCAGTAAGAAAGATGTAGTTCTCAGTGATGTTCACTGTGTTCATTATGCACATGGCCTTGTATTAGTTTGTTTAGAACAACAGGAGGAATAGAGATCATATAAAAATATTTACTACTTCGTCTTCAACTCTTTTTGAGAATCCTGATGTCCCAAACTAGAGACAAGTTGCTGGGTGATACTTGACGTGAGTACAGCTCTTGTAACTGAGATAATTTCTAAGGTATTAGGTGACTCATTGGTACTACAGAGAGCATAGGAGTAACCACACCTGGTTTTAAAATTTATATTTCTCATCTTGGGGCGCCTGGGTGGCTCAGTGGGTTAAGCCGCTGCCTTCGGCTCAGGTCATGATCTCGGAGTCCTGGGATCGAGTCCCGCATTGGGCTCTCTGCTCAGCGGGGAGCCTGCTTCCCTCTCTCTCTCTGCCTGCCTCTCTGTCTACTTGTGATCTCTCTCTGTCAAATAAGTAAATAAAATCTTTAAAAAAAAAATTTATGTTTCTCATCTTCATTCTTAGACCATGGGCAGCTCCTAACTTTTTCCCTAGACCAGCTGCTAAGCAGGGAACGTCCTGCCCACCTCGTCAGTGACCGGCAGGGTCAGATGAGATGTGCACTGCGTGTTGGAAGCTCTGGAAAGCGCCCAGTCCTGCTGTGCCTGAGATGTGGTGACGCTGAATATTTTTATCCAAAGATGTGTCCCCATTTAAAACCCACTTTACGAGCCAGAGGTTAGGCTGGATCCATGTGTTGATGCGCAGTCTCTCTGGACTTTGGCCTTGTTTTGTGTGCTGGAGCCCACGCATTTCCTCGCTGAGTGTGTTGGCAGTCAGTGTTTCCTGAGGAGAGCTGTGGCCTCTGACTTGGTGCCCTGCTGTGGTCTGCATGTCACGGCGGTGCTGCATCGCGGGGAGAGGGGCTCCTGTCTGCGTCCGAGGAGGGCGGGTGTGAAGGCTCTGCCACGGGGACTGGGTCATAGCGGGGCCCAGTGGCCTGTGAGATGCGCGGGTCTGGGGAGATGGACTAGTGAGGGGACAGCCACCGGGAACGGGGCCCCCGCGGTGCGCGTGCCCCCTGGTGGGTGTCCCGGGGAGGGACATGGCTTGCTCCTTCTGTGGCAGCACTGAGGGAAGCAGGCGTCTCCCGCAGGCGGCTGGTGCGGACCGTGTCCGTGGGGCGCGGATGCCCGAGCGGCCCCGTCTGCCCCAGGCTGCAGAGCCGCTGTCTGCTGAGGTTTTGGCCGTCTGTCCGGCCGTCGCTGGGTCCCCTGGTGCGTCATGGGCCGTGGGCCATGGGCCGAGGCTGCTGGAGGAGTGGACGGGAGCCTGGGCGGCATGCGGTGGCCACTGGCCATGGGGGAGGCAGCTGAGGGGCGGCATGAGGACGGCGGCAGACGCGGGGTGTGTGTGGTCGGGTCGAGGGGACGTTCACGCTTCAGGCCCGAGGGGAGCAGAGGCAAGCGGCCAGTAGAACAGGCGACTGCAGAGAGGGAGGGCAGGGGCGCTGCCCGCGGGGATGCCGGGTCGGGAGCCGCCGCCCCTGTGAGGGTGGCCGGGCCCGGGCGTGGGAGGAACGGACGTGCCGGGCCACCAAGGGGACACTGCTGCCGCGTGGCCGTCGGTCGCGGGTGGCGCTCCAGAGCGCGTGTGGAGGGTGCGGCTTGCGGCAGTCGGTCGTGACTGTCTCATGCGGAAACCCGCCGCCAGGGAAGGCCGGGCTGGGCGGTGACAGGCCTGCGGTGCGTTTCCGCACACTGCGGCCAGCGACCAGCGGCCGTGGATGCCCGAACGCAGAGGCGTGGCGTCGCTCTCCCGCGCTGCAGGTATGGGGTGGCAGGGAGGGCGGAGCGTGGCGCCGACAGCCCGCCCGCCGCGGCTCTGCAGAACCAAGCGTGACATACCAGGTCACGCTGCCTGGGTAGCGCCGCAGACACGCTCCCGGAAGCAGGCGAGGGGTGCCGGCGGGGATGCGCGCGGGCGCGGCTCCTGTGCTCCCGGCGGGAGGCGCAGCCACAGCGGCTGAGCCAAGCCACAGCGTTGGACAAGCGCCCGCAGAGCACCTGCCTGGAGCGGTCCGAGCAGCTGCGTTCCCGACGGCCCACGGTCCGAACAGTGGGGCGCGGCGCCGCACGAGGGGAGCCCGCTCCCCTCAGCTGCAGGTTCGCAAGGGCGGCGCCAGTCACTCGCGGAGCTGGTCCCAGGAGCCCAGCGGGGCGCGATGCACGGGCAGACCTGGAGCGAGGAGGTCGGGTCATGCCGCCTCTGCTCGAGGAAGGGTGCAGAGTCCGGGGAGAGAGCGCTGACGCGAATGCGCCTTCTCTCCGGCTGACGCGCCGTCGGGGCGGATCGAGGGGACAGTTCACTGCTCTGTGAGCCTGTGAGACGCCACTGTCGTGCGCCTCTATCCTGGCGGTGTGGCCGGGAACGGGGTTCTGAGGTGCAACTAGACGTGTGTGGCTTACGTGCGCTCCGTTTTCTTTTCTTTTCCTTTTTTTTTTTTTTAAGATTTTATTTATTTATTTGACAGGCAGAGATCACAAGTAGGCAGAGAGGCAGGTAGAGAGAGAGGAGGAAGCAGGCTCCCCGCTGAGTAGAGAGCCTGATGCGGGGCTCGATCCCAGGACCGATGGTGGGATCATGACCTGAGCTGAAGGCGGACGCTTCACCCACGGAGCCACTGGCACCGCAGGAGTTTTCTCGAGGCGTCCTGGCCATGTCTGCTTCATTGGGTGAACATGAGGGTAGGGCCTTGACAGTGACCCGCATCAGGGTGACGGGGGCATGTCTGAGGTCACCGTGCGCCGCACCCTCACGGCACTGCATGGTCCCCATCAGGACAGCCCAGCAGAGGGGCCGGGAGCACTGTGACAGGAGGAACGAGTTCTCTCCCACGAGAAAGCCGGCGGGTGCTGCGGAGTGGGAGCGTTCTGGAGGCCGGACTGAGGACTGTGGGCGGGTGAGGTCGGCAGCAGCCCGCCAAGAAGTGGTAGCGGAGGCCGAGGGCACCGTCCTTGCTCAGGTCGGTCCTTGTGACTCAGGAAGGGAGACGCAGTGAGCACCACGGAGAGGGTTGTGCAGACCGTTTCCTGAGCAGTGGTGGTGCCCTGGTAGGGGGGAAGCCAGTTTCTAGCCTGGCGAGGGGAGAGAGGTTGAGAGGGAGAGAAGACACTGTACTGTGGGTGTCCGGAGGGGCTGGCGTCAGCTGGTTTCTGTCATTTCCCATGCACAGCTTCGGGGGTCCCTGGGAACTTTACGAGGTTTGCTGGTGGATGGGAGGCTGGCAGCCACTGCATGCAGGGGCAGGGTTTCGAAGACGGGATGGAAACTCCCAATCTGTGAGTGGAGTCTACACTTGCCAGCGGCTTAAAAGAAACAATATTAGCTGTTTGCTGGGTGTTAGGGGCAAGAATGAGAAAATTAGAAAATTTCACATGCACCCCGGCCGGAAGAGTAAAGATAAATGTTGCAGCGAATGCAGAGTAGGACTGGCAAGTGAGCCTCGTGTCACTGAGGGCGGGGAGAAGACCGCTCTTGGGGCCTTAAAGTAGCGGTGAAAGTTACGTGCGGAAAATTAAAGAAGCAGTTCGGCAAGAAAAAAAGCGAGACATTTGGGTCTATAAATGAGTGAAGAATAAGAACAGACATTGCACCAGAGGAAATACGTGTATTTTCTGTACTTAGAGAAATTTCACCCCCAAAAGCATTTAGAGAAACCAGATTATTTTTCACCTTTTTATTTAAAGACTTATTTATTTATTTTAGTGGGAGAGGGAGAGAATCTCTAGCAGAATACCCACTGAGCCCAAAGCCCAACATGAGGCTCGATCTCACGACCCTGAGGTCATAACCTGAGCTGAAACCAAGAGTTGGATGCTTTAACCCACTGAGCCACCCAGATGCTCCACCCATGTTTCCCATTTTAAACTGTAATTTGGTAATAAGTCTGAAGCCTAAGAACCCTTTCATTTAAAAAAATTACGTTTAAAATGAAAGGACTCAAGGTTAAACATTTAAAGATGCTAGATAATGACAGTAATTTCCAATAAAGGAAAATGATCTTACATTGATTCTCTCTCTCTGATAGAGTTTTATAGAAACATTTAATACTATGTTTTCAAAGAAAATGACTTGGAAAAATCCTTTTTAAGTAAAGTGTGAGGAGGTTATCTAAAAGAGATGGCAATAGCATTTCGTGTTGGACTTTGCAGTGTGCTCACAGCCTTTTAGCTTTCTTGCCTCTCGATCTAGTGACTGCACGCAGCAGATTTTACGGGGCGCTGGGAAGAGGAGCCCAGTCAAACCCGCAGTGCATGGGGTTGTCACCGTCTGCGCTTCCATGCCCGTGTGCCCAGTGCACACTGGGAAGGGTTTGTCGGGGAGCAGCAGTGTGTGCAGACCCTGGCTTCGGCTTCCCCAGAGTTTTTAACAGCCAGGGAAGTGCCCAAGTCAGGAGATGAAAAATAACCTTGAGAATGATACTGATCCCAGATCTGGGGCACCTGGGGGCTCAGTCAGCTGGAGGTCTGCTTTCAGCTCCGGTCATGCTCCCAGCATCCTGGGATGGAGCTCTGCAGGGAGCCTGCTTCTCCCTCTGCCTGCCTCTCCCCCTGCTTGTGCATGCTCTCTCATTTGCTCTCTCTCTGCCAAATAATTACATAAAATGTTTTAAAAATCTCTTAGACCTTTAGGTAGGAAGTTTGGAATGAAACAGACGTACATATTGCCATTGATGATTTATGGGATTTGGATATTTGATTGACATTTTTTACACCAAAATTTCTTTACTTTTCTGTCTTCTCTTATATTTTCTAAGTAAGCATACTTTATTGTACTATTATTTTGTATTTTGCAGTAGAGCAAACTTCACCATAAGAGATTTGTGTCGATTCTGGTAGTTTGAGCAATAAGGAGTGTCTGTGTGATTAAAGTGAGCTGGTGGAGTTGAAACTCACCTTTGTTTTGACCAACAATTAATTTATGACTTGGATTTTAAATCCTAGTTTTATGGAAAAGATGCCTCATGAATTTCATTTATGTTGATGTATTTTCACTAGCAATATGACATGTTCCTTTTGTAAATTTGAGTGCACTTCTTTCCCTGAAAATGTAAGTTTGCCTTTCTGTGATTTGAAAAGTACATTATGAGGTTACTTGTCATTGTTTTCTTAGGAGAGTCTCAGAATGTTTGACTGTTGCCCATGTAGATCCGTTAGTGGGGAGTCTAGGCCATCATTAACACAGAGACTCGGTTCTGGTGTTTGGATGGTGCACTTTATGTACAAAGAGCAGGTTCATTGTCTTCACTGCGTGTAAATGCTAGATTCCGTCGGTGGGCCAGCTGTCTAGGGAGTCCTGCACGAGTGGGAAACACCATGTCTGTGTCTGTTGGCTCCGACACGTGCATCCTGTTTGGTAAAACCTGCGGTCTTCCTGAAAGGTGAACGGGGTCCATTTTGGAAATCGTCTTCTGTATATATTCAGTGTTTTATAAAGGACTGCGGGAGCCAGGGCCACGTCTGTAATAGGTACTTTATGTGTAACCATTTTATTTTATTTTATTTTAAAGATTTTACTTATTTATTTGACAGAGAGAGATCACAAGTAGGCAGAGAGGCAGGCAGAGAGAGAGAGGAGGAAGCAGACTCCCTGCTGAGCAGAGAGCCCGATGCGGGACTCGATCCCAGGACCCTGAGATCATGACTTGAGCCGAAGGCAGCCGCTTAACCCACTGAGCCACCCAGGCGCCCTAACCATGTTATTTTAAATACTTTTTTTTGTTTTGTTATTTTAAATACTTTAAACAGTACTGTTACTCTCTAATTTTGCAGTTGATAAAAATGGTGATGTATGCATTTCCATTCTTCATGAGCCCGGGGAAGATAAATACGGTTATGAAAAGCCAGAGGAACGCTGGCTCCCTATTCACACTGTGGAAACCATCATGATTAGTGTCATTTCAATGCTGGCAGACCCTAATGGAGACTCACCTGCTAACGTTGATGCTGCGGTAAGGTGGTCATGCCCGAATCTCTCCTCCCCTTCCCCTACACTTGATGACGAGTGTGTGTGTGTGTGTGTGTATGTATGTATCTGCAGATCGATTTACATACAGTTAAGTTTCTCCTCAATCTGCACAAAAATAGTTATAGATGTAACTGATCTTTACCCCTAAGTACTTGAACCTCATCTTTTAGGAATGAGGAACCTGTCTTTCATAGCTATAAACACTCTTCCCCTGAGATTCGCTGGTTATGGAGATGTTGTTTTCCCCTAACCTGTTTGATGAGTCTGTCGATGCCCTGGCTCTCCACGTGTGCGTACTGCTGTGGCCTCTTCTGAGAGTGCAGACATCCTTCCTTGTAACCACAGCACAAGTCTGCCTCCAATAATACTGTCGCATGCACAGGTGTGTGCTCCAGTATTGTTCCTTGTATCTGGGTTTTTGTTTTCTTTTTTTTTAAATCCAGAATCTGGGAAACCCGCATTTCATTTCATTTTGTGTTCTTGTAGGGTTTTTTTGTTTTGTTTTGTTTTTTCTAAGATTTTATTTATTTGACAGAGATCACAAGTAGGCAGAGAGGCAGGCAGAGAGAGGGGGGGAAGCGGGCTCCCCGCTGAGCAAAGAGCTGGGCTGGATCCCAGGACCCTGAGATCCTGATCCGAAGGCACAGGTTTAACCCACTGAACCACCCAGGCGCCCCTTGTGTTCATGTTTTATTAGTCTTCTTTACTAGTAGTCTAGTGCCTCAGCCTTCTCTTCTCCTTTGAAAAGCCTTTCATTCTAATTCTCATTCTTAGAACTTTTGTTAGTATGTATCAAAGCCAGGAGATGAAATTCACTTTGCTAGTAGCCTGTTACATGGGTGACTAACCCTGGGGTGAGTTCGTATTTAGTCTATGTGGGAAAACACTAGTTCGATAAACTCTTTTTAAATGTATGCCTTTGATTTTTTAATTTAGTGATCAAATTGAAGTAAAAAATTGACAGAATGCCATCCTAGCCTCTTATTTAGTGGAATGTCAGTCTGATCACTGTCAGAGACGTGTGAGGGAGAAGGAATCCTGGTCATCATTTTGAGTGAGAACTAATTTTTGTTCACTTTGATTCGTGATCAGCTATACCTCTTTGCAGTAACATCAGAACTGACAAACTGTATCTTAATCTTCATGAAGGTTAAAGTTAAGGATAAATTCAGAGCAAGTATCTGATGAATGACTGCAGAAGTCACTTCATCTTCCAGGCAGTTGGGTCCTGGAACCATAGGCCTCCTGAGGAAGGGCCGTCCTGGCCTGATGCTGTGTGGAGCTGAGCCGTGCAGATGGGACTCAGATCTGCACACCATGGGCTGTGCAGCACCGTTCCGGTTGTCGCTAGAAAGCCGTTGCTGCCCTTGCTGAAATAACCAGTCAGTCGTCCCCTAGTTAAGCCACGGTTTCATTTACCTTTCATGTTTGCATTGTACACCTTGCCATATTTTCATAGGTTTTCTGTTTGTTTTTCTGACCTCTCAGTCAGCGAAAGCTACTCCAGGAAACCTGCATTTTTCTTGGTGATCCCTCTCCTGGACTCCTCCATCCGTGGGCTCTGGGTTAGGTCGGCTCAGCTGCTGCGCAGCTGCCTTCCTTGGACTTGCCCTTCCTGCTCTTCTGTTTCCCAGATCCCAGTTCCTTTTTCTGGGTTGACTTCTTCCTGTTTTTGTACCTCATCTGAGAGTCGTGCTTCAGGAAGGCTGGGTGGGAATGAAGACCTGGGTCCTTACCTGTCTGGAAGGGTTTTATCCTGCCCTTAGCCTTAAGTGACAGTTTGTAGAATTCTGGAGGAGGAGTGCAGATTTCTCCAGAATTCATCTTTTCACATTTATTGTTGCTGACGAGGAAGTTGATGTGTCGCTGATTATGGGTGCTTTTCTTTCTTCCTCTGTTTTCCCTGTTCCCTTCAGATTCTATTCTGATTCTTGGTCTTTGGAATTTCATGTTGTTGTGTAGAGTTTAAGATATTTTCATTTCTGTACAGTATCCCCCCTTCTCTGTGAGGGGTGTGTTCCAAGACCCCTGGCGGATGCCTGAAAGCAGTGATAGGTACCAACCCTATCTGCATTAGGATTTCTTCTGTAGGTACATACACAGGATGAAGTCTAGTTTATGAGTTGGGCTCAGTGAGAGGTTTACAGCCGTAACTGGTAATGAAATAGGGCAGTTAGGATGGTGCACTGTGATGAAAGTCGTGGGACTGTGGGGCTCTCAGTACCTTGGTGTCCTGCGCACGCGCCCTACTTGTGAGGGTGTGACAGGGTCACGTGCCCGCAGGGCGAGCGACTCAGCCAGCAGTGTGGTCTGAGGATGCTGTTGACCTGCTGCTACATCCTATGGGGGACTGTCTGCTCCTGGACAGCCCGGGGTCGACTGGGAGACAGGTGAGCCCACAGGGGCTGTAGCTGCGGCTGGGTGGTGGGGGGGCCTCCTGGGGTCAGTGTGTACTTGCAGGGCTTGAGCTCGTGTGCAGCGTTCTCTCCTCTTGTCTTTCATCAAGTTCTTATTGGAGTGGTTCTCGCTGCTTCTCTGGTGCGCAGTTGTTGCCTACACTGACTCTTGTGTTCGGTTTCACCTCCACGGCTGCTGACTCTAGTCCCTGGTGGATGCTCATTTTGGCACTGTTACTCTTAATTTGAAGTAGCTTTTTCTTTTCTGCATTGATTTTTTTTTTCATAAAATCTTGTCGCTGTTTGACGAAGTTAATAGGTCTATCTCGTGGGAGTTCTAATTAAAATTTTCCAAGTTATATTCTGGTCATTCTCTGAGGCCATTGTTTTCTTTTGTGTTTCTTCTGTATTTTGAAGACTGCGCCAGAACCTGTGGGCTTTCCGCACAGTGCTGTGCGCGTGACCCCAGACGACCGGACACACAGGTCCAGGAGAGCACGTGCACGCACAGAGCGCCTGCTCGGCTCAGGTGTGAGGGCCCGAGCCTGCCTGAGCCCCAGGCTGAGAGGCAGTTCCGTCCTCTGCTCCCCACTAGTGGCCCTGTGTTGAGAGCTCTTCATATATGCGCGCATCTGTGCGTCGTAACGGTGGTCACCGTTTCAGGAGAGCCTTTGACTTTTGGATGTGGGTGGGAGGAAAACGCCAAACTGTGGAGCTGGGCCTCTGTGTCCAGTCCTGCATCTCAGTGACAGTCTAAACTCTGCCTGCTGCTCGGTCGGCCCTGCCCCTCCTTGCACTGGTTCCACAGAGACCTCTGTCCTCTGCTGCATGCTTCATGCTTCTGCCATCTGCTTTTGGTCTTCTGGAAGAAATTTTGCTTTTCGTGTTGGCTCGAATTTCTGGAGCCTCCGGAGGGAGCCCGCAGCCCTTCCCAGGGCCTGAAGAGCTAATGTGTAAGGCAAGACCGCCTTTTCCAGTAATGAGAACCGTCTGTGTTCTTCATGGAGTTCTTTCTTTAGGAGAACCGCACCTGCACAGGTGACTTGCGTGAGTGATTTCTGCTCTTAGGTCGCAGCAGAGTCTGCAAAAGTATTTGACTGCTTTTTCCGACTTACCAGCTTTTCAGCGTTTTAAAAATGTGCATGTTGCCAAAGTGATAACATTCAGAATTAAAAGTTGTATTTGAGATTTTAAGAAGAGCTTGGATAAAGTCACTTCATGTTACTTTTGTATCTACAGAAAGAGTGGAGGGAAGACAGAAATGGAGAATTCAAAAGGAAAGTTGCCCGCTGTGTAAGAAAAAGCCAAGAGACAGCTTTCGAGTGACATTTGTTCAACAGCTATAACTTCATTATTTCAGGGTGAGTTCATTTTAAAATCCTACTCTTTGCCTTGTGATAAATGGCATATACGTTTTTTGGGAATTGTGTGATTTGGATATTTGAATTGCCTGATTTCACTAGCTTCATTTTTTAGCGGGAGTGTCCAGTGGTCTGTTGTTGTTTTCTCAACAGAAACCGTGTAGCCCATTGCGTTTTGCTCCAACAGACTCCGCGTCTTCATCTAGGTAGTTGTGTTACACGGGCTGGCGTGGGGTCGTGATCTCTGTTTTTTCACTGACAGTGAGAGACGAAAGTGCCTATTTCTGTGTGGTTTATAGCAAAGGATGATGTGAATTTTCATTTCCTAATTTTTTTTAAAGGAAGATTATATTTTGTAATGAACTGGCAAGACCATTAAACATCATCTTCCATGTTGTTCTTAATTTTTTTTTTTTTTAAGCTTTTATTCATTTATTTGAGAGACAGGCAGAGAGAGAGAAAGAGAGCAAGTGAGCAGAGGCAGAAGGAGAAGCGGACTCCCAGTTGAGCAGGGATCCCAATGGGGGACTTGATCCCAGGACCGTGGGATCATGACCTGAGCCGAAGGCAGATGCTTAACTGACTGAGCCACCCAGACGCTGCTAGTTTCCATGTTTTCATTGGTCTTTATCTCCCTGTTTATTACTATTAGGGCCAGTAGGACAGTTCTCTCTCGTGTCATACACTCTCTCAGGTTGTACACCGTGTCCAGAGGCTTTTATTGCACCCAGTATGGAGTCTAGGATAGATGGGGACACGGTGGGGACCACTGACCAAATATGTGACATTTTAGTTATTTGGTTTCTTTTCTTCCTTTTTTTTTTTTTTTTTAAATGTTGGGGTGATAAAATTATTTAGGACTTGGAGCATGTAAAGGATCATGAGTCATGCTGGACCTGCCGCCTGTTTTACCCCACGTTCCCCTCTGCCCCAGCCTCCTCTCCCATGCCCAGTCTGGGCTTACCACGGTTTTCCGCTGTCCCTTCATCCGGTTGGTCCGTCCTAAAGAGTGTGCCCCCGGCCTCTGAACGCCGTGCATGGAGCTGCCATGCACTGCTCCCAGACTTGTCCTGTCACTGGCCTGTGTTGGGTCTGGTTGTACCAACTGTTGTCACTGTCATGTGAGACCTCAGTCGCTGAGTCACCATCTTGCCCTCGCTGCTGACTGCAGTTGTCTTCCGGTGTGGGGAGAGGTCTGTCAGCCCTATGTCTGCTTTGTGTCCCTGCCAGAGCGGGTGTGGCTGGCTTGTTTCTTGGTGCACATTCGTGAGGAGAGCTCTCTGGCTGTGTGTGTGGGGGTGGGGTTACTGAGTTCGGGTCTGTGCACATCACTTTGAGTGGATAATGCCAAGTTGTCACCAGAGTTCTGCATCTATTTTCACTCCTTTTCACAAGGATAATGTTCCCATTTACTCCAGAGCTGCCCCTGCATTCTCTGAAGTTTTCCATATGGAAGCGGGTGGGTGAGCCCTTGCTCTGATGGGTGTGGCCGGCGCTGCTGACTGTCGTTTCATGTGTTTGGCTGTTTGCGAAATTCCTGTTCTTTGGGCTGTTCTGTTAGCTCTGGACTTGTTCCCTGGTCAGTTCCCTTTCTTTGTGGAACCTCCGGATGAACAGATTTTTTGAGAGAGAGAGAGTGTGTGTGCACAGAAGCCAGCGGAGGGGCTGAGGGAGAGGGAGAGAGAGTCTCAAGCAGACGGCACTGTGCACGGAGCCCGACACAAGGCTCATCATGACCCTGAGCTCATGACCCAAGCCGACGTCCAGAAGCACACTCAACCGAGCCACCCAGACGCCCTGATGAACGGAGATCCTTAATCTTAATGCAGAGGTATTAGAACTCTCCTGCACAGAGCTAGGTTTTGTGTTATAGCTTCTTATATAACACCAGAAGATTCGCGTTGCATCTTGTCTGGTGAAGGTTATACGGTTTTCCCGTTGGTATCTGTGTTGAAGCCCTGGAATTGCTGGGCATGCAGGGCGTGGCTGTGTCCGCACCCCGGGCAGAAACCGTGGGCCACGTCCATTGTTGGCAGGTTCTGTCACCCCTGACACTCAGGGTCCGTTGTCCTAGGTAATTCCATTTCCAGGTGTGTTCATCTGTTTCGGACCTGAATGTGTTCTGTGAGTTGGCCTGTCTTACTCCTAAACTAGCTTCATGTTGTTTTAATTTTTATTATTTCTATAATGACTATATCAAATGCAAAGTACAAATTAGAAGAAAGACTGAGTCTGCCTACCACTTGTCCTGTTTCCGTGTTTGAGATCCCTGGTTTCTGGTCTCCTCATAATAACCGGAAACGCTGATCAGCCCTGCTTTCTGTTGCGACCGAGGATAGCAGTGACCTGTTGCCTTCACACTGCTTTTCAGTAGCTTGTCCTTGTCCCGCCTGCTTACGCTTTGTTAGTAATCCTGTCCTCGTGTCCTTACCTCACCCTTCCCTCCCATCTACTACATGGTCCCTGCTTCCCACTGTTCTTCTTGGACCATGTCTCGGTCTGCGGGGACTTTGGGTGTTCCTGCCGGTCCTTCATCCAGGTGCTTGTCCTGTATGCCCCACCATGCCGGTCGTTCTCCCTGATCTTTGCATTGGTGCTTGCGTGCGTGTGGCCACATCCTAAGGGACTCTTCCCACACGGTCTCCCAGTCAGAGACGGGCTGGACAGCGACAGAACTGCAGATACTGAAGCCCAAGTACACGCGCGATTCCATCTCTTAAACTACTTAATAGATTTAAGAAATAACCAAGAATTTTATTATATTTACCTTGATAGTATATTTCGAATTAGTTAAATATACATACTAATGAGGGGCCACAGACAAATTTTGTAAGGAATTTTATACTTTCCTTTGCTAGTGGAATTACCGTTAGTTTATATCCGTTCACAACACACAGGTGTTTGGGCGCCTGGGTGGCTCAGTGGGTTAAGCCTCTGCCTTCAGCTCAGGTCATAATCCCAGGGTCCTGGGATCGAGCCCTGCATCAGGCTCTCTGCTCAGTGGGGAGCCTTTTACCCCTCTCTCTCTGCCTGCCTCTCTGCCTACTTGTGATCTCTGTCTCTGTGTCAAATAAATAAATAAATCTTTAAAAAAAAAACCACACACATGTGTTCATACTTACCAAGAGTGAAGTCCATTCATCAGAAAGATGGAGGCAGGAAATAATGTTGATTCAAAATACCTGATGGTCTAGAACAGGTTAAGTGAAAATATGATACACTGTGGTTGAGGGCACTGGACCGAGAGCCTCCATGAGAGAGGAAGGAAGCAGTGATGGGAAATCTTGACCGACACAGGCCAGTAGCAGAACACCCTCGGGTGTTGCCTGTCCACCGGGTGCATTGTGATGGCTCTGTGTCGCCGCAGAGGGCCTGGCAGCCAGAGTCCTTGATAGAGCAGAATTTTAAAGAAAGTTAGTAAACCAGTTGTGTGAATGATCACTGTAGTTACTATTTAAGCTCAGGATTTTGTGTAAAAAGGATCATGCTTGAAATGTGTGTGTCTTACGTTGGTAAGAACTGAATGAAGGAGTTAGTATCTTATCAGTTCAAAGCTCACCAGAAGGACTGTTTGGCTCACCCCTGGGCAGCGACCGACGTTCCTTGGGAAACACTGATCAACGCATATTAATGCGGACCTGCCCGACCAGCATGCAAGTCCCCAGCTCTGTTGTGTGTCAGACAGTCCTAGTTGTTTCCCCCTTTGTTCCTGTAGCTCTCCTCTCGCTGGGATGCATCTTCCCGTCACTCGGGGAGTGTTTGAGTGTGGCGGGAGGGAGCTAGTTTCCACACCTGGGCCCTGGCACACGTCTCCTCGTTCTGCCACGTGCTGGGACGAGGCCCGTCTCGGCCTCCTCCTCTCATGAAGCAGTTGCCCTTCCAACAGATGCTCCCCCCGCCCCTCACAGTGCTCAGGGCCCTAACTCACAGTCACGGATGAGTGTTCTTTTACTCTTGTTGTTACCACGTTCCCACGGTGAGCACCTGAGCCCAGTCATCTCTGGATTAACGGAGAGTGAAACCATTTGAAAATTGGACTTTAAAAAATTTGCATCAAAATCCATGACTTAACTCAGGCCTTCTAAAGATTACTTATTTATTTATTTATTTATTTATTTATTTATTTGACAGACCAGATCACAAGTAGGTAGAGAGGCAGGCAGGGGGGTGGGGGGGAAGCAGGCTCCCCACTGAGGAGAGAGCCCAATGTGGGACTCGATCCCAGGACCCTGAGATCATGACCTGAGCAGAAGGCAGAGGCTTAACCCACTGAGCGCCCCCAGGCGCCCCAACTCAGGCCTTCTAAAAGCAGGTCTGTGGCGCCCCCCGCCCACCCCCGCAACACATGGCGCTGGTACGCTGGACTCAGGTGCCTGCAAGACCCTCATGTGCCCTTAGTCCTTCTGTCAGGGTCCCGCGGGAGGCTACATCACAGGAACCTGGGGCATGGCCGCAGGCCTGGCCAGGTGGGCTTGCCCCTCAGGCTCTTCATAAAGTCTGGTTCTCTTGGTGACTCATCACCGTGCGGTTTCTGCGTGTCCTCGGCAGCTTCCGTCAGCACCATAGACTGCAGATGTGAAATATAAATCCTGCGGTGAAGCAAAAATAGATTTAAAATTGTTCTAAAAGGGTGCCTGGGTGGCTCAGTGGGTTAAAGCCTCTGCCTTTGGCTCAGGTCATGATCCCAGGGTCCTGGGATCAAGCCCTGCATCGGGCTCTCTGCTCTGCAGGGATCCTGCTTCCTCCCCCATCTCTCTCTCTGCCTGCCTCTCTTCCTACTTGTGATTTCTCTCTCTCGGTCAAATAAATAAAATCTTAAAAAAAAAAAAAAAGTAAAAAAATTTAAAATAAAATTGTTCTAAAAAATCTCCGTCCAGATCCACGACGTGTGCTTTCTACAGATGGAAGTATCACCATTCAAGAACTTGATGCGGACGTTATTTCACTTTTTAAAAAACATGGGTTTGCCCTTTTCCCACTTCTTACCGGCCCTGGTGCACGACAGACCCTCCTCCTGACGGAAGCGCTTTTCTCGCTCTCCAGTCCCTCCGTCAGGCCCCGTCTAGGAGTTTGGTTCCTTGGGTGTCTCCTAGAACTGGGGTCCTGTTGTATGTGTCTCCTTATTGCGCTTTTTCTTCGTAATTGTACCTCATCCTCCGTAAAGACCTGAATGGCCTCCGGTACAGGAGGGGAGGAAGAGAGGACACAGGGGAGGAGTGAACCCTCCCTCCCATCCCTTGGATGAGCAGCGGGACCACATCTGAGCCACCAGACGGCAAGACTCTGTACACTGCTCTGCCTTAAGGCCAGAGGGATTATTGTAGTCTCTAGCGCTGTGTTCCAAATTACCTAAAATCCTCGGGCTTAAAACAGTATATTTTTTTTTTTAAGATTTTTATTTATTTATTTGACAGATCAGAAGTAGTCAGAGAGGCAGGCAGAGAGAGAGAGAGAGAGGAGGAAGCAGGCTCCCCGCTGAGCAGAGCGCCCGATGCGGGGCTCGATCCCAGGACCCTGAGACCATGACCCAAGCCGAAGGCAGAGGCTTTAACCCACTGAGCCACCCAGGCGCCCCAAAACAGTATTTTTAAAAAAAGATTTTATTTGAGAGAAAGTGAAAAGCACAAGTGGTGGGGGGTGCGTATTCTCTCCAGTGGTTAGTCAAGACCACATGTGGAGTAAGAGATGGGCCCAAGCCGACTGCGTCCTTGGTGGGTTTCATACCACGTCTCACCTAGGCTTCCAGCCATCACAGCTCCTGCCGTGTTGCATCTTTCTAACCTCTTGTGTGGCCGCAAGCCTGCATAAGAAACACTTGGCCCAATCCACTGCAGGGCTTTTGGAGCATGGCCCCCCCCACCAGCAGGTAGCCTTACCTTGTTAGCCATCTCCGGTAAGGCAACAGATTAAGTATGAAAAACATAGCTATTGTAGAACAAAATAAGGGAGAATTGCAAGGCAGAGAAGGACTTGTTAGGCACAGGAAACACCTGAAAAAGAGAAAAAACCGATCTGTGTCAAAACTGAAAACTTGGGCGCCTGGGTGGCTCAGTGGGTTAAGCCGCTGCCTTCGGCTCAGGTCATGATCTCAGGGTCCTGGGATCGAGTCCCGCATCGGGCTCTCTGCTCAGCAGGGAGCCTGTTTCCTCCTCTCTCTCTCTGCCTGCCTCCCTGCCTACTTGTGATCTCTCTCTGTCAAATAAATAAATAAAATCTTTAAAAAAAAAAAACTGAAAACTTAAATATTATGACAGTAGACTTTTAAAAACAATAGACTGGGAAAAGATCACCGTCCACCTGATGTTCTGGATTGTATCTAGAATCTACACCAGCTTGGGCAAATCGGTGAGAAAACAAGTGGTACTAAGGAAAATCACCTGCCTCGGTACTAAAGAAAGCTAATTGTTACGCATGTGAAAGATAACTGTGTTTGTAATCAGAACTTGGAGGGTACAGGGAGGTAGCATCACATGGACTGGGTTGTCAGAAATCAAAATGTCCGAGAAACCCAAGTGCTGTTGAGGATCTGGGGAAGCGGCGTCCTTGAGGTCGGGCGAGAGTGCAGGCGTGTTGGCGTTGGAGAGCCATGGCGTTGGGCCATGCTGTGTGTTGTCGTCACGAGGCCCGTCAGCAGTGTGCGCAGCTGGGACTGATGCAGCGGAGAACTACCTGCAGCCGGCTGTGTGCGTGGTACAGGCTTAGCTGTAGGTCACTGGGTGGTTCAATCTCAGGAAATAGTCTTGAGTAGGAAAATAATTTGCAAAAAAGAAAAAACAGCGTCAAGTAAGGTGCTGTTCATGTAAGTTAAAAGTATGTACTTGCTCTGTGGTAAAGAGCTCTCTCTCCTAAAGCAGGGACTTGAGGAAACACACAAAAGTCGCAAAGATTGCAGTGGCACTTAACTTTGGGAGGAGGAGTGCACTGGAAGCAGGGGCTTTGCCTTGTCCCCTTAACAGTTGGCTCGTCTTCTGTCCTCCCCTCAGGAGACTAAACTGACCGGGACATTGGGGACAGCGTGTTGGCCCCAGTGGCTTCACATGGTGTTGATTCTTAATCTCTTTGACTTGACACTGTTGACAGTACCTCTGGAAGTGTCTTCCATCCTCACGCATGCAAGCTAGGGCTCTGCCCTGGTACCTTCTCAGCCCAACTGCTCCCTGCCTGCCTCTTCATCCTGCCCCTCTTCTGTCCTCACTCCTGTTCCCAGCTACAGGGACAAAGCTGGCATGACAACACTCTGGAGATGGAAGCTTGTCCATGTGAGGAAAAGTAAGTCCTGTCATGGCCCCAGTTCTGTTCCCAGATGGGTCAACCCCTGACACACGGTGGCTTCATCTTCAGAGATGTGACTCCTCCCGACACTCACGTATGCGTCGGGCGTGGCGTCGGGTGTGTAATAACGTCTCGTCGGTGTCAGGCTTGTGATAAAGTCTCATCCGTGTCGGGCATGTAATAACGTCTCGTCCATGTTGTGTAATAACGTCTCGTCGGTGTCAGGTGTGTAATAACATCACATTCGTGTCGGGCGTGTAATAACGTCTCGTCCATGTTGTGTAATAATGCCTCGTCGTTGTCGGGCTTGTGATAAAGTTACATCCGTGTCGGGCATGTAATAACGTCTCATCCATGTTGTGTAATAACGTCTCATTGGTGTCGGGCGTGTGATAACATCTGTCCATGTCGGGCGTGTAATAACGTCTCGTCGATGTTGTGTAATAACATCTCGTCGGTGTCAGGTGTGTGATAATGTCTCGTCCGTGTCGGGCGTGTGATAATGTCTCATCCGTGTCAGGCTTGTAATAACATCTTGTCCGTGTTGTGTAATAGCGTCTCATTGGTGTCGGGCGTGTAATAACGTCTGTCCATGTTGGGCGTGTAATAACGTCTCATCCATGTTGTGTAATAACATCTCGTCAGCATCGGGCATGTGATAATGTCACGTCTGTGTCAGGTGTGTAATAACGTCTCGTCCGTGTTGGGCGTATAATAATGTGGGCAGAGACGAGTACGTTTTAAAAATGTAACATGGTTTTCTGATACTTCGCTAGTTCAATATGATTTATGTGTATCGGTGTGAGAACAGTCAGCTTTTTAACAGTGGCATATCATTAAGGATGAAGGTTTGTATTTTGAAATGGGAGCTGACACCAAGAACAGCTGGCCTGAGCACATGTCCGTTCTTGTGAATGAATATTGGTTCCTTTCCTTCCATTTGCACAGGTGGTGTTGTCTTGGGAGAGTGTGGCATATATGGCATATGGCTGCCACGGGAGGGTCCTGCTGAGATGGGAAGGCCCTAGAGTAGACAGGACGTTCATGTAGAAGGGCCACGTGTCGGGGCAGAAGGAAGAAACAGAAACCTGTGGGCTGGCTGGTCACAGGAGGGGAGCCAGACTGTGTGAGGTACTTTGGGCCTCAGAAAGGAAGAGGCTTTGGGTGGTCACGAGGGCCCTGGCAGGAAGCAGAGGGGCACCGGGGTCCTCTGTATGGAAGGTAGTGGGAAGCTCCCCCCACACAGGGACTGCTCTCGGTGGAGAATGGTTGAGATTACTGGAACATTTATTCCAGAGTGTGGAATTCCTTGTACTATTATCCTTAACATCAAAAGTGGTTTTTATTTGGAAGCATGCTCGCCTGATTTGTATTTTTTTAGACTTAAAAAATAATTAAGTTGTGTAGCCGCATAGGAAATTCATTTGATTCTAGTTTTAGAAATAAATAGACCAAGGTACCAATGTCCTGTAGAGGGAAACCATCTTCAGATTTGTAGATTAAAAATAGGGACTAATACGAAGTTTTGAGATAAAAAAAAATAAAGTTATTTCATAAAGACATACAATTGAAAGAATTTCAATTAATATAAAATGTGTGTGATTTTAGTAACAGGCCGATGCGGTTGGAGATAGGACAATGCACAACTTTTGTCAGTGACGTCGGAGGTCAGCAGCATCTGTTTAAATGGACAGGGTGTGGCCAGGAGAGCGAGTCTCACATTTATCTTTTTAGAGAAAAGCCGACAGACTTGCTTTTTCGGTACTGAACCTTTTGTTCATGAGGGGAAAATGGATTTTTCTGTTCCTGCTGAAAAAGTTAATGCTATTTAAAGCTGGGTTGCTTGATTTTAGGTGTTTAATGACTTTGAGCAGTCAGTCCCCTCTGGAGTATTTTCTTTTTAAAACCTTACAAAGAGACCGTTTAAAATGACTGTTTCAGGGCGCCTGGGTGGCGCAGTGGTTGGGCCGCTGCCTTCGGCTCGGGTCATGATCTCGGGGTCCTGGGATCGAGTCCCGCATCGGGCTCTCTGCGGGGAGCCTGCTTCCTCCTCTCTCTCTCTCTGCCTGCCTCTCTCTGCCTGCCTCTCTGCCTACTTGTGATTTCTCTCTGTCGAATAAATAAATAAAATCTTTTAAAAAAAAAAAAATGACTGTTTCAGAGCCCTGAAATTTTGTGTTCATGTCCTCGGGGAATGATTAGAGTCTCTGTCCCCAGCTCTCCTTCAGCCCTGAGAGGTTAAATGGCCAGGGAGTAGTTTGGGTGTGGTTGATCGAGTCCTTGGGAAAGCATTCAAGTAACATCACCTAAAAACTACATGACGCCTGTTCTGTGATGGTGTTTCTTCATTTCAGTAACGTCTTTCCGTCTTCCAACAGAACATCTGCACACTTTGTGTGTCTTTGTGCCAGTGGAAGATCCCGCTTCTGGGGACGGTGATACGCGCGTTTCTGGTGCACTGCCAGCTTTGCCAGGGCTGAACGTGTCAGCTGGCACAGCCCCTTTGGAAGGAAATTGAGCAATCGTCCTGCCTCGCAGGCGCTATTTTTGTGCCCAAGTCAGGGAAATGGGCATATGCAGGGCCATGCATGGACAGGCCCGCTGCTTGGTTTCTGTCCACAGCAGAGCTGTGATATGGTTGAACTTGGGTGCTGATAAATTAGTTCAGGACATTGGAAGACACACTCTGGTGTGACTTAAATTTTTGTCCTAACTCTGAGTACACCTGACTTATTTGTTAGGAGCTTATTATGTCCTTGGAGTCTCCAGCCACCTTCTCTTCAGGTTCTTGGTGCCCAGCAGCGTGCTTGGCAGACAACAGGTGTGTGAGTTTCTGGAACGCCTGGACCGGAGAGAAGAAGACCGACACTCTCCTCCCTGCTTCCCCTCTGCTGCCCTGTGTGCTCAGAGCACACAGTAGAACAGGAGCAACTCTGAATGGAAGTCCAATCATTAACATAGACTTTTTTTCTTAACTTGGACCTAATTTTTCTCAGTTTTTGAGCAGGAAACCCTGCCCTTATCAGCGGCGTCACCTTGTCTCAGTTACCCTGTGAAATGGGGGAAGTTCCTTCGTGTGATACCTCTGAACACTGCACCAGAGAAGTTTGTTTTTAGGTAGACGGGGTTCTTGACATCTGGGCTGGCTGAGGGCAAAAGACTGGCCAGACGCAGCATAGTGGAAGTACCTGTACTTGGAGTAGACGGTCTGTCGCGGGCAGCCTCACGTAGAAAATGGGTTTAGACTGAACCTCTGGGGTTGGATAAAATTTAACAAGTTGGGAAGTGTGGCAGTCTTTTTTATTTTTTTATTTTTTTATTTTAGTATTTTATTTATTTATTTGACAGACAGAGATCACCGGTAGGTAGAGAGGCAGAGAGAGCCGGGGAAGCAGGTTTCCTGCCGAGCAGAGATCTGAGGATGCTGGGATCATGACCTGAGCTGAAGGCAGAGGCTTTAACCCACTGAGCCACCCAGGTGCCCCGAAATGTGGCAATCTTACGTTGTTTTTCTGAATATCCTTAAATCCTTAATAAATTTCCCAATCACATGACTTGTAAGTATTTCTGTGTTTGACTCTAGATTCAATATAAGTTGAAAGACATTTGGGATATTGAAAATGATGTAAAGTCGGGAATTGCCATAGAGCTATCTGTGCCGATAGGTAGAAATGCTGTACCTCTGTACCGTCCAGCATGGTAGTCACCAGCCATATTGAGCACTTGAACGAAAATGTAAATTTCATTTATATAATTTAAAACTGAAATAAAATGGCCCTACCTGGCTGCCATGTTGGATGAGCACAAAAATGAGCTTAAGTTGAAATTAAGAGCTTGTTTCCGAAAAACTAGAACAGAAATAAAAATGTCTGACTGGTTGATTCTTTTGTGATTTGTAAATTCATGATGTAATGCTGTTGTTTCGTTGCAGGTCTCCAACTGAGAAACATGGCACTGTTTTCCTGCACTCTACCCACCTATTGCTGGACTTCTGTTGTAACAAGTTGGCGGACACTGGCTGGAGCTGGGCTGCAGTAGAACAAGCCAGTACCGTGCTGACAAGAGCCTAACAAGTGCCAACTTACAGGGGATTGCGCAGTTTGAATTCTCATGAACTGTTTTAGCCTTCAGGAAGACTTGTAAAGACCTGTACATAGCACAACATGATCCGGATAATATATATACCATTCATGTACATCCACCAATACACCTTGTACCAAATAATGCTCTCTTGTAGTAGGACAAGAATCGTGTAAATTCTCAAAGATTTTAGCAGGTTTTCTTTCCCTATTCATTGTTTCTTATCAGTTTTAAAAGACTCCTTAAAGCATGTCAGATGAAAAACAATTAGGATTAAAAGTTTCCATTTAATTTCCTTTAAACCATTGAGGCTTCATTAAACTCTTTTCACTTACTAAACTTTTGTATCTTCTTTGTTTTGACACACTCCCTTTTGCTTTTCTCTCTTCTCTCTGCCAGAAGGTTTATCAAGTCATTTAGTTCCAGTACTGAAACACTTAGTAAGCAACTACTTGATTTTGACGAGGACTTCAGAGCATTGGTCATCACTAGGTGCTTGTCGTTTTGTGCTCTGGTTGCACCGTCTCTTGGATCGGGTGGAACAATACCACATTTTGGCTGTTGAGAGCTCTTGAACTCCGTCATCCCTGAGAACAACAGAGAGTTGGTTCAGAATTCAACTTACTGAAATTTGCCCCAGACAGAACAAAATCTGGTTTGGTTTGGCTTTTGCCTTCCCGTTGGTCCCTGGGCGTTCAGGTTGGATGGATTAGTGTGCATGGCTGCAGGCTTTCTGCTTAACTCGTGAGTTTGCTCTTACAGATGCTGTGGACCCCCCATCCCCTTCTCCACGGTCCTCCGCGTTTCTTTGCCTCTACTCTTCTATATTGCAGATTTTTCTCACTTATTGTACAAAGAAATGGCGATGTATATTTTCATGTAATTTGATTTTGGAATTCTGTCACCTTATGTAGTGAGTTCTTCCAAAATATAATTTTTTTCCAATAATCGTCAAGTTGTTGACTTTTATTGTATTGAATGAAGGTTATAATACTGAATGCCAGAGAAGTGCAGTTTAGAAAAATCTCAGGTTGATTCCTTATGCAAACAGACTTAATACTTGAAAATCCCATGGCCATGGCAGTGTATGTACTGGGCTCTATCTAGGTTCTTATGTGGGTCTCAAAGCATTCCAGGGTGTGAATGCTTTGCTCTCTGATACATCGATTCTGTCACTGACACCGTGCACTTGGATTTTATTAACGTTTGAGCATAAGTGTACTTCATATCATGTCTTCTAAAGCAGCTTCAGGAAGTGATGAAGTGACCGTGTGCGGTGTGAACGGCAGGCCCAGGTTCCCCTGTGTTGGGTGTGAGGTTGGGGCTGGGAAGTGTAGTAGTTGGCGGGCAAGGGACAGAAACGGAAGCAGTGCCCAATGGGACACGGTTCTGTGAGGACCGGCGCGTCTCTGGCCTATGGGGCTCGGAGAGACACTCTGGCAGAGAGTGAAGGGTCCCTACGAGTTGCCCATCCCTGCGACTCCATATGTCCTTCTTTCAGCAGAAGTAAAATGGTTGAGGATGTAGACGCAGCAGAGAGTGATTTTTCTGAGTCCGTCTGTTCTGCACTCTGAAGCATTGTAGGGACCCATCAATGTGTAATGACTGAACGTGGAAAGTGTTTGATCCCTTGGAGCTGATTTTCTTCAAGAACTTCATTTTGTGACTTTTCTTACTCAGAGGCTGTAAAACTTGTTGCCCCAAAGTGCTGGTGCTGCACAGCCTCCTGGGATCTGAATGCAGTCCTTTTTACTCTCAAATCAGAAACTTCACATGGTTGCAGGAGGCGGAACGGAGTCTGAATTTTGCTCTCCTCTTGGCTGTGATCCTGCTCGTGGTCTGTTGGGTTCGAACCTGGGGTTTGAGTCCTCAGGGAGCAGCCAGTGACCTACTCACTCAGGGACAACTCTCACTGAACCCTAAGTGCCACTTTCATGCAGGTACTTCGGTGTGACCGTGTATGTTTTGGGGCTAGATCTAGGGGAGTGGAAGGGGCGAGCCAGGAACCAGTGCCCCTCCCTTCGCGCTCCTTTCCACCTGGCGCCCTGGCGTGCTGCATGTGGACACACGGGCCTCAGGAGGTGGTGTGGCCTGTTCTCTGCCAGGGGCGTCTCCCGTGCCTTTCCCCGTGTTCATCTGACAGTGAACTTGACACCTCCATGTTTGATACTCAACCACTCTCAGGTGGCACTGATCCAGGTGGCTTTTGTGCCACCAGTGTCTCATCACTAGTGTGAGGCGAGTCCTCTCTGCTTTAGGAAAGGATTTTTCTCCCCAACTCTGTGCCAACTATCAACAACATCTACACAGTCTTATGGGTTTTAGAACTGTTGGCTGTTTCTTAAATTGATTCCAAGTTCTTGTAAAGGCTTATAGATCTCAGTCTGTGCTCATAATGGGACGGATGATCTCAGTGGCTTTCTGGCCTCTCTTCTGTGAGTTTAAAATCCACTCAGGATTGGTTTCCTTGTCATCACAAGGCAGTCTCTTTGTGAGGCGATGCCACGAGTTCTCTGATCACTTGGGTGTCCTGGTATCTTCAATGGCCTTCATTCTCGGGTGTGAAATTTTATTCTGTGTGCTCACTCACCCCCTACAGATCACATTTTGGGCAGTGTTGCCTGTGTATCTATCTTTGCCCGTCTGGTCTCCAGTTGGTGGAACTACCTTCTTTGTACCTGCCACACCGCCCAGCATCTTTGAAATTTGACACAATGTTGCTTCATTCCAGCTGTTTTTAGTTCTGTAACTCCTTGATTGTATTTAACTGTGTGAGTTCTGTTGTGATGTTTGCTGTATTGTAAAGCCCCTGCGCCATGTGGTGGGTGCTCTGTAAATCAATAAATGATGACTTAGAGGCTGTATCACGAGCTATTTTGGTTTTAGGATGCAGGTCTCAAAAGCAACTTTGTGGGATTATTTCTAAACAGCACATGATACCAAAAGGTCCACCGGGGAATGTTGAAAAAGAATTCTTCAAACTGCATTTAAAGGAGGAAAGGGGGTGGGAAGTTGACTTCCAACCTGATGAAACAGTCTTAAAACTTCTAGGAGGGGGCCAAGCACTCTTTCTCACCAGCGCTCTATGCCTGCTGACTGAGGGCATTTTGAGGGATTTCCTCTTTAGCCGGAACTGGCTCTACCACAGACATAATGAGCCAGAAGGCGAAGAACCCAGACTCGGAAGGGAAGCGGGCCAGACCGCAGGCACCATCTCAAGTGCCACCGACCCTCCTCTGCACAGACTAGCAGACTGGATACCTGGATACCTGCCCAGGGTCACTGAGTCAGTGAAGGGCAAAAAGAGACAAGACTGAGTACTTTTTCCTTCCTTCCTTTCTTTTCTCTCCCCAAGAGGACGCTGCCATCGGGCCTTCCACCCTGCACCCTTACACACAGCTCTGTCACAGCGGGGAGGTCGTGTTCACTGGGACCTGCGCTGCCTGTTGCCGTGAAGGCCTCCTCCTTCCAGAGAAAAGAACGAGAAGCCAAATCTCTAATCAGAACTGAGTTAGAGACAGAAAGTCCTTGAAAGTGGATTGGAGGTCATTATCAAAATCTAATTTTCCTGATAAATATATTTGCAATAAATTGTAAGAGTCCAGATGATGTTCCTGAACCTTAGATGCCAGTTTTTTGGGGTTTTTTGGTTTTTTAAAGATTTTATTTATTTACTTGATAAAGATCACAAGTAGGCAGAGAGAAAGGGAAGCAGGCTCGCCGCCGAGCAGAGAGCCCGATGCGGGGCTCGATCCCAGGACCCTGAGATCATGACCTGAGCCTAAGGCAGAGGTTTAACCCACTGAGCCACCCAGGCACCCCTTTAGATGCCAGTTTTATGCACAGTCATCTGCCCAGGGTTTTAGCAATAAGCGCAAAGAAACAGTGTTGGACTAGGTCTGCTGTGTGCAAGGCTCTGGGCTTTAAGGAAGGACCCCCTGGTTTTCCCCTTCACCCTCAGGCCTTCCCAGAGGACTGCAAACCCCAGCAGGAATACAGTTTGCAGAACAAATTATTTCCAGGATAAGGTATTTTTGGTTATTCAGTTTCAGATGTGTGTAACATGAATGCCGGGGTAGGGTTAGGGTTTTGGTTTTGTTTCATTTCACTGGACCAGCATGTCCCACAGAGCTGTAGTAAGATGAGAAACGATGTGAATCCTATTCACACCGGCAGAATAAACCACAGGAGAAGGAAAAGACTTTCACAAAACAGCAGACAGCTCTTAGACCAAGGTTCCATACAGAAAGTCCTAGGCAAGACCCTTGATTTTTCTCCCTTCCCAGCAGTATCCCGTTAGAAATAAGTGTGGTTGTGCTGTGTGTTCACAGCGGCATCTCCTTCATTCCTAAGGAGCCCCAGAGATCTCATTCCTATTTCTCAAGCTTCTGCTTCGAGGCAGGCTTGCGCAGGTGTGTCTCCTAAGGGACCTAGCTCCTTTCTTACAAGGATCTTCCAAAGTAATGCTTTCTCACACGGAAACACGTGCAGGTCAGTGTTAAAACTGTAGAGCAAGTAAGTTTCACGGCTGGAATTCTGTTCCACCACCTCCCATACCGGGTACTGCCACCCCTCGCGTCAGGTCACACAGACCATGCGCACGTGAAGGCCGGTACTCGAGCCCAATTCAGTGGACTCCGAGAGATCCCGTCCCTTCCCCTTTACCGGGACAGGGCGCTGCTCTCCCAGGAAGAGCCTTATCCCGTGTGCCCTTAAGGCCTCAGCATTTCCCGTTCATGCTCCTCCTGCTTCCTGTCCCAGACAACTCCACACCAAGTTCTTCGTCTGAGCAAAAGCTGAGCCAAGTCTACGGTGAGCCAGGTTCCAGGGCTGAGTTTTCAGACTGTCTCTCTTTCCGGTGGTTCCAGTGTTGGGAGTGCCCCAGAGCCTGGGGGCTGTTGGAGTTCGACTGCCCAGTGCTAGTGTGGCTTTGTGTCCCGGGCTCTGCCAGGAGGGCCTCTCCGTGGCTCAGGGCTTTCAAGCCAGTTAGGAGTCCAGGAGGGCAGAAGACAAAGGCCCAGGATCGGGGTCTGTTCCCGGTCCTCCTAACAGGACAGCGCGTGCATCGTGGAGGGCTTCCTGAGGGAGGCCGAGAGGAGGGGGTACTCCAGCCCCTGAGTGGGTTTCCATTCGGCTGTGGGCGCCAGCTGGAAGGGCCCAAATTTGTTTCTTCCCGCACATGTGCTGCAGTCCCTGGTTTTCGTCACGTTCTCACAGGGGTCCTGACCCTCCGAATCCTTACGAGCATAATGAGACAGCGGTGGAGTCGCGATAGGAGCATGCGCTTGCAGGCCCTGGCCCGCACCAACACAGCACGTCAGCTGCCGGGCAGGACTCGCACCGTGTTCTCCTGACTGCGGGTGTAGCTCACTCGGCGGCAACCACACCTCGAACGCCCAGCACTCTCCGTGTCACGTGCCAGGCTGATACTGGTGAGACCCAGGAAGTGGTCTGTCGCAAAACAGGCATCAGCTGTGATGCTATTTCCCAGACACTCCCCTCATTCCTTGGCCACCACCCAGCACGTGTCCATAGGGCCCACTCAAATAGCCACGGCTGCTTGTGGCCGAAGGGGACAGGCTTTCCAGGCCACACCGATGACCCCAGTGGCTCACCGTGTGGCACACCTCCAAACTACTCTTCACAGACGAAGAAGCTGGGCACTCTGGCCTGGCCCACACGCCCGGCAAGTCCTCCCCTAACCCTCAGTGGTCTAAGTGCCTCTTGCTCGCCCCTCGTGGCCACCTGCCCTGGCCCACGTCCCGCCCACCTGTGTGTCCCCCCGCAGCTGGAGCAGCATCTCCCTGAGTGCGCCACTGTCCTGACGCGTCTCCACACCCTCTCCTCTTCCCTCTCCCGCGTGTCCCTTGGCCAGAATTCCTCCCTCTCCCTCAGAACATACTCCAGATCCCTTCTCTACTCCCCCTTCCTACCCTCTGGTGCTTACCTTTGAGAGCACCCACGGCTTCTCCCGCTTGGGACCTTTCTGCCTTTCTCAGACTTCCATCTCTCCCTTGGCTCTCCTCCCAGCCACCGTGTCCCCTGCGGTCCCCGTGCTTCCAGAGATGCGGCTGCCACTGTTCTTTCGAGTCTCCTTTAGCTTTCCAAATCTGTTTGGATAGGTCTCTGCTATTTGGTCCTATTACTCCTTAACCTTGTTTTTTGCTGTGGGACGTCCCCAGAGTCACTGAAGTTTTGGCTCCTGGCTTAGGGTCTCCCTCCCCTACCTCTCAGTCCCAATAGTCAATTTCCCTGGCTTCTAACTGTTCACTGAGGCAGGTGTGTTGCACTCCCTGTCCTGGACCTTATCACATCCCGGGGCTACCGAGTTTGGAGCTGCCCTTTGCCACCTGGCACACGAGCCTCCCCACTGGTCCTCGACAGGACAGGGACCTGGGTTTCACAACCCTACCCCCTGCCCCTACCTGTCTACACCTGAGCTGTCTGCTCCATCTGTCTGGCAGGGAATCCCAAGGCCGGGCCAGCACCATCATCCGTGCTCTCAGCCCAAGGGGGCTTCTGCTGGGAAAGCACCCGTCCACACGCACAGGAGACAGCGTGGAGCCTTCGGGCCAGATCCTGTGTCTCTCTCTGGTCCATGAACTCAGGTCATCATCTGGTCTCCTGACGCCTCTCGGCCCATTTGGGTCCTCTTCTGTGGGCTTTAAACGACTAAGCAACGACCTCTGGTCCCTGGTGGGGTCCAAAGAGGGGTCCTGGGGTGTGCACTGAGGTCCACTTGGGGTCACCAGTTGGGTCCATGGTGAGATCCGTGGAGGGGCCACTGGTGTGGGGTGTGGTAGGACGCATAGTGGGGTCCGCATGGGTGGGATCCAGTGGGGTCCATGGTGGGGTGTGCATGGGTTCTACCGCAGGGTCATTGTTAGAGTCCCCGGCGGGGTGCGCAGTGGGGTGCACGGTGGAGTGCCTAATGAGGTGCACGGTGGGGTTCGAGGAGGGGTGCATAGTGGTGATGAAGTCCCAGAACCTAAGTCAGGTTCGGTGGGGTGAGGAGGTTCGGAGCCGACAACTAAAGAAAGAATTCTTAAGACGTCGTTGGTGCAAAATGGTGGTTTATTAAAGCACGGGGACAGGACCCATGGGCAGGAAGAGCTGCTGCCCCGGGTTGTGAGGAGTGGTTGGTTATATACACAGGAGTTGGGCAGGTGAGGACAAAGGGGTGTCCAGAAGGGCTATTGGGGCAAAGAATACTATCAGGATATTGAAGGCTTGGTTACTATCAAGTAAAGACAATTGAGAGTCTCCTGGTGGAATGTTACATTCCTGCTATCAAGCATCCTTGTTAAAGAGATTTAGGTTTAGAAGAAATTTAACTTTATTTACTTTTCCTTCTACTTCCACCTCCTTTGGTTTTTTTATGGAGGGGAGGGTGACATTAGGCTTGAGGAACTGAGTTCTGTGTCTTTGGAAATTGGGCTATTGATAAGGTAAATTCTTTGTTGTAATCTCAAGGACATTTGCAAACCAACGGAGACTCCTGTCTTGCAGGATTGTGATCTCAGCAAGTTAACCATTTATCATTTTATGGCAATCAGGGGTACCTGAGGAATGCTACACATATGGAGGGGAGCAGATGAAAGGGGGGGGTGCAAGGCGCCAGCTTTTGCTTTGTCCTCAGCCAGCCTCCTGCTCCCTCATCAGTGGGGTGTGCGGTGGGGTGCACGGTGTAGCCCGTGGAGGGGTGCAGTGGGTTGCACGGTGGGGTCTGCAGAGGGGTGTGCAGTGGGGTGCATAGTGGGGTGCGCAGTGAAGTCCGTGGTGAAGTCCAGGGACGGTCCGTGGAGGGGTGCACAGTGGGACGCATGGTGGGGTGCATCGTGGCGTGCCTGGTGAAGTCCGCGGTGAGGTCCGTGGAGGGGTGCGCGGTGGGGTCCACAGTGGGGTGCGCAGAGGGGTGCGCAGTGGGGTGCGCGGTGGAGTCCGGGTGGGGTGCATCGTGGGGTGTGCTGTGGAGTCCGAGGAGGGGTGCGCAGTGGGTTGCGCGGTGGAGTCCGGGAAGGGGTGCATCGCGGGGTGCGCGGTGGAGTCCGGGGAGGGGTGCATACTGGGGTGCGCGGAGGGGTGCACTGTGGGGTGCGTGGTGGGGCCCGGGGAGGGGTGCATCGTGGGGTGCGTGATGGAGTCCGGGGAGGGGTGCACCGTGGGGTGCGCGGTGAGCCCCCGTTCCGGTTCCCGTCGCCTCTGCCGCCACCTCAGCTGCCCGGCAAGACACGAGCCGTGAAAGCGGCGCGCCCGCCCCCCGACTGTCCCCCGGCCGGCTCTGTGCAAGCACTAGTGTCACTCGCCATGTCCACCCGGCAGGGCCCGGTGGGGCCGCAGTCCCGACCCAGGCCGTCCACGCGCGCGGAGGCCCCATCCTCCAAGCCGCCAGGGGAGGAGAGGCAGCCGCGCGCCCCCCGCCCCCTCCAGAGACTCTCGCGAGACCCGCGGCCGCCCGCGCGCGCCGCCCAGTGAGCGCTGCGCACTTCTCGCGAGGCTGCGGCAGGGCCGGCCCGACATGGCGGAAGGTAGGCTGTGCGGGGGGCGCGCGGGACGGCGCGGGGCGGAGCGGGCGCTGCGGGCCCGGGGACGCGGCGCTGCGGGGGCCGGCCGGGCGTGGTCGCACCGGGCGCGGCGGGTGTCGGGGGCGCGCGGCGGGCCGGGGTTCTGAGCGCGGCTCCCGGGGCGACGCCCCTCGGGCGCCCCCGACCCCCGCGGGCCGCGACGGCTGCGGAGCCGGGTTCGGGCCGTGAGGCTGGGCGCGGCCGTGGGCGTGCGCGAGGCGCCCCTGGGGACCCGCCGCGCCGGCTGGGTCGCCCGCTGCTCGGAAACCGAAACTGCCGTCCCGGCACGTCCGGCGTCCGGGACGCTGCCCCCGAGACGCTGCCCCCGGGGCGGCGGGGGTGCGGACGCGGCCGGGGTCGCCCTCGTCCTGCCCTCGCGCTCTCCCGGGGCGCCGTTCGGGACCCCGCGGGCGGAGGCGCTGCGGCCTCTCGCGCGCTGCGGGAGGGCGTCCGCGCGGTGGAGGCGGGTTGTGTGGGGGGAGGGCGGGCAGGCGGCGGCGCGGGGTCCTGCGGGGGCCGCTGCCGTGCCGCTCCCCCCCCCCCCCGCCCCGCTGTTACACGGGAAACGCGCCTGATGTGACCCGGTGCCCTTCGAGCAGCCGCAGAGCGCTGGTCATGACCTGCCCCGTCGCTCTGGAGCCCAGCGGGGCCTGAGCCCGTCGTGGCTCGGGTGTTGGGTCGGGGCGGCCCGGACGGCTCGCAGGCCTCCCGCCCGGGGCCTTGGGCTCGGCGATGTGCCGGTGAAACCCGCCTGCCTTGCCCTGCGCGGACGCGGGTCTGACGCCGCGGTCCCGGACACGGCCCGCGCCGGCACCCCGCTTTCGGCTCGGTCCTCCCCGCGATAGACGCCCTGGTCGGGGGCGCAGAGGGACATCGTGAACGCCGAGGGGAGTAAAAGGGACGGAAGCAGCTCGTTTGGGGGCAGATCGCGGCCGGAGTAGCGAGGAAGGGCGGGAGGGAGGGGAGCAGGAGGGCCTCCCGGGAGGCCCGAGGTCTAGCCCTGTGTGCTGGAAGGGGCGCGAGTGACCGGGCTGGGAACGGCGCGGCGGCTGGGGGTCGCTCAGCACTTCTGCTCCGCACCTGCTTGCCCCGCGGTCAGCTTGCAGGCCGGAGGACCTCGCGCAGGCTGCGGGCAGCGACCAGCGAGCCGTGCTGCGGGTGCCTGGACACGCGGCCAGGGTCGCCCTGGGACACGCGCAGCCCTGGGCCCGGGGACCTGCAACGACACCTCCTTGAGGGTTCCACCGCCAAGAGGTCATGGATGGGCGCGCCCACCCGGGACGTTCCCACCGGGCGGCTTTTCTGCACCTGTTCTGTGTTTCAGTTTCCCGGCCCGTCGTTTCAGGTTTGGGGAAACTGTGTTGCCAAACGTCGGGAAGCCTTGAGTGGGGCGGGGAGGGTGCTGGGGGGAGGAAGGCAAGGGTAGCCGGGAAGTCATGCTGCGGGCGCTGCTGTCCGTTTGTCAGGGCCGCTCCGCCGTTCTGAAATCCCTGTGGACAGACCAGTGGCGGAAAGCTGGGTCCGGGAGCTGCGGGACAGTCTGCAGGGCATGCCCTGTGCAGACCTGCTGCTGGTGGTTCTGCGTGTGGTGCCAGGGCGTAAGGGTGTGGGAAGCAGTGCCTGCGAGTATGGTAGAGCCCGGAAAGACCCGATTGCAGGTCCCCTCTTAGCGACTTCTTTAGAACTCAGCCTTTTCTTCCTTCCGTCCATTCGTAGCTGGTGGTTTGACCCAATGTATTTAGCTTAAAATCTGTTCTGATTTAGTTTCTACCCTACATGTGCAGCTCTCCTACTAATTTAAAATTGCTTCGTCACTCGAAATTAAGTTCTTCCACCTCTGTGCCTGCCTCTCTGACTACTTAAATCTTTAAAAAAAAAAAAAAAATCCTTCCTAATTGGACTTCCTGCTTTTCCCTTTTCTCCTTGCTTTTGCTTCGTCACCATCCACTTTTACAATTCCAGCGTTCCCTCTATGACACGGAGGAGACCACGTCTCCTTTACTCTTCTCAGCACGCTCACCCCACACACACAGTCTCCGCTCCTGTGGGTCTTCGTGATCTTAAAAATACATTCCAAAGCCTTCCAGGGACCCATAGGTCCCAGCGGGGTCTGGCCTGCTTAACTGTGTGGCCGTGTCGCCTGCTTCTCTCCTGTCTCTGTGCTCTTGCCGTGCGGACTTCCTTGCTTTTCCACGTGCGCTCCCAGCCCGTCTACCTCTCTGTCTGTCCTTGCGGTGCCTTGGCCTGGAACAGTCTCTCACTGTCTTTACTTGCCACTAAGTGTCTCATTTGAGTGTCTGTTTAGTTCTCACCACCTTTAGAGATGTTCCTAATTATTCTTTAAATTCCTTTATTCCTTTAAATTCTTTAAATTCCCCATGAGGGTGGAGACTTCCGTTTTGTTCAGTGCTGTGTAACCCAGCTTGGAATCATAGGTATGGTTGAAGGAATGACTGAGTTTACTGGGCATCATTTATCAGACATGGAGCAAAGTAGCCTGGATACACCTTCAGTCTCTGTTTGGGTGCACTGGCAGGACTGGTTGTTCTTGTGTTCTGAATAACGTTAGCCTCTTGCGACTCCCCAGGATACTTTTCATCCTGCCCGTTTTAGTCTTAGCAATCCTAGTAGAATGCTTGAGAGCTCTTCTGTGCTCAGACGAGGATTTGAACCCGAGCCCCGCCAAGCTGTTAGCCTGGCAAGCTGGTTAATTGCTCTCTGTCTCCGTTTCCTCAGCTTTAGAAGAGGGGGTCCTCTCTGTTTCAGATGTGGCTGAGGGGGCGTCAGAAGAAATGGTGAAACAAAGAACACTGCCAACGCAGTGCCCAGTGTTCTGACCCTGGCCTGTGCTCTTTTCTGCGTCCCCTCTTCAGCTCCGCTCTCCTTCCCTTTCTCAGTAAGATGAAGGTGAAAACTGGAAAAGATGTAATGGGTTACTAAACAGGAAATTGATCATGGACTTTTATTAGCTTACTGGAGTTTGGTGAGGAAAAGACTGGACAATTAAAATACTAGGTGAGGGGCGCCTGGGTGGCTCAGTGGGTTAAGCCGCTGCCTTAGGCTCAGGTCATGATCTCAGGGTCCTGGGATCGAGTCCCGAATCGGGCTCTCTGCTCAGCAGGGAGTCTGCTTCCTCCTCTCTCTCTCTGCCTGCCTCTCTGCCTACTTGTGATCTCTCTCTGTCAAATAAATAAATAAAATCTTAAAAAAAAAATAAATAAAATACTAGGTGAGTACATTTCATATTCTGGACAATCACTGGCTGATATAGTAGCCACTAGCCCCATATGGCTACTTTCCTTTAAATTAAATAAAATTAAAAATTCAGTTCTGGGGCGCTTGGGTGACTCAGTGGGTTAAAGCCTTTGCCTTCAGCTCTGTTCATGATCCCAGGGTCCTGGGATTGAGCCCTGCATTGGGCTGTCTGCTCCGCGGGGAGCCTGCTCCCTCCCCCACCTGGCCTGCCTCTCTGCCTACTTGTTATCTCTGTCTGTCAAATAAATAAAATAAAAAATCTTTTAAAAAAATTCAGTTCTATGGTCACAGTCGCTCAGTTTCAGTTGCTTTGTAGCTGTGTGCTTGGTGGTCTGCTTCCTAGCACGCAGCCCAGATGAACAGCACTTGCATCATTGCAGAGAGTGCTGTTAGATGACACGCCTCCAGAAAGTGCTTTGTCAGTACAGGCTGGTAGAAGGCGGGAGAGAGGAAACTTTGCTCTCTTTTCAGTTTTCAGATTTATTCCTTTCCTTATTATTTTACTCATTCAGTGAATATCTGTCCCACACTTTGTTTTGGTCTTGTTTGTTCTTTCTTTCTTTCTTTCTTTCATTAACATCTAAGGTGTCATTCGTTTCAGGGGGACAGGTCTGGGATTTATCATGTTCCAGGCTTTTGACAATTATGCATTCCCTGGAGATCTCTTGACCACTGTCCTTTCATGAGCATTGCTTCCTTTTCTCTGCCATTCCCTTTTTTCACTTCTGTCACCTATGGCATCTGTTTACTTTCTCCTTGAGGACTTTCTTTTCCCCCCATGAAGAGAGAAGGTTTATCAGTTCACTGTAGTGACTACGGATGTGTGGGAAGAGAGGTGCAGGGTTCTGTCACTGGCAAGGCGAGTGAAAATACCCAAGTGTTAGTGTCCTGTTCAATTGGAGTAGGCCAAGGGTCTGGGGTATTGAAGCTCTGCCTTGTGAGGCGCTATGGGGTAGAGGATGGGATGAGCGTGGAATGGGAAGAGGGAGAAGTTGTGGTTCAAACAGACGAGCCAGACCTCGAGCATCTTCACAGGAGAGTCTGCAGTGTGGGCGGGGAGGTGAAAAGCATGTTTAAAAATCTACTGTAAGGCAGAAGGTGAAAAAACGGTAGAAGTTACTTTGAAGATTCAGATGGGAAGAGATACTATAGGAAAGTGGTAGGGAGTATGTTTTGGGTAGTCAAGGAAGGTCTTTGCTGCAGAAAATAGCATTTGACCTGTGATCAGGAAAATAGACCTCTTGTGGACATGGGGAGATGGTAGTGAGAAGAGGTCACTCGATGGAAGGAATAGTGGGTTACGAGGTTGGAAAAGTATGTTAAGGAGCAGATAATGAATGGATTGATAAGGCGTTTGGATTTTGCGCTATGGGCTGTGGAGTGAGGCTGCTGAGTGATACCAGCCAAGGTAGTGACGGACTAGAATTGTTGGTGGCACGCGGGCGGGACTGCAGTGCCGAGGACGGATCTGGGAAGATGGTCACAGTTGGTGATGAGTTTTTTGGTAAGGAGCTTTGGGCTGGTGACCGATAGGAGCAAGACTTGGGGAAGGTATGAAAGATGGGACTTTTGAAACTTGTTTACATGTTGACAGGAGATAGCAAAGATGACTCAAGGGTTCTGCATCTGCATGACTCAGATAATGGCTGGGAGGAGGAGGAGGAACAGATTCTAGAACAACTGTCTTGACCTCCTTTGTGGGTGTAGTTTGCTTTGTCCAGTGTTTGTGTCTTTGCGAGAGCATTTAGAAGCATTTCCAGTCAGACTGGCCTGTGGGTAAAAATTAGCTAGTTAACTAATATTTATTGATGATCTCTTAGGAAACCAGCACTATGATCAGGGCTACACAGAGTGAGGTTTGGAAGGATGTTTGTCATGCTGCTGACTTACAGATGAGACTTCACAGAGTTGGGCTCCGTTCAGGAAAGTGTCTTTCATTTCTGTGAAGTGGAAGCTGCTGTGCCAGGGGTGACAGAGTGACCAAGACAGTCTCAGCCTTGATGGGATCTTGGAGCAGACAGAAGGGCACAATTTCTCAGAAAAGGATGTGTATTGTGCTTTATGGTCACAGATTTTCTCTCGCGTTGGTGATCGATGGCACTACTAATAAACACGCTCTCACGTCAGTGACCTGCACTCAGCCGCCACACCTGTGGGTCCTGTGAAGCTGGCCCTCCCGTGTGTTCTGTCTGCTGGCTGTCCCGATTCAGACTCTGGCTCCCAGCACGGTGCGGTCGCCCCGGGGAGCTTTTAAAAAACAGGTTTGTGCATCACTCAGCTTCAGGGAAGAGCGATGTATCCCACAAAACATTTTTTTTTTTTTCAAACTGAGTCATTAATTGGATAAAACATGGTTTTACTAAATCAGCTTTTTAAACTAGGTTATTTATATATGTGTGTATGTGAATGTATAGTTGTGTATGTGTACACAGATGCAGATATGAATAAAATAAGGTAATGTTGGGGCACCTGGGTGGCTCAGTGGGTTAAAGCCTCTGCCTTTGGCTCAGGTCATGATCTCAGGGTCCTGGGATTGAGTACCGCATCGGGCTCTCTGCTAGGCAGGGAGCCTGCTTCCCCCTCTCTCTCTCTCGCTCTCTCTCTCTGCCTGTCTCTGTGCCTACTTGTGATCTTTCTCCGTCAAATAAATAAAATCTTAAAAAAAAAAAAAAAGTAATGTTTCCTATCTAAGGAAGGAGTCCTGGGTAGTGAGTTTTATTTGTAACTAGTATAATAGGGTTTTTTAAAGCAAACTTGGGTAAAACAATGGCTTTTGTGCTTTGTCAAAACATTCAGGTTATGACAGTTACATTTGCTAGATTTTTAAAAGGGCGAGAAGTCAGAATATGAGCTCTTAGCATCCTCATGTTTTTAATAATATCCGAAGAGTGAGAGAGAGGAGCAGGAGAGGGTAGCCCGGCGGGCTCCGGTGGCCCTGACTGACCCTTTGCATGTTCCAGATGGTGTCGACCTCCTCTTTCCCTTTTTCTTTCCAGGAGGATGTGTTGTGCACCTGAGTTCTCAATAGTGAATATACCGACTTATTTCATACTCTTTATTAAGCGGTCGTCTTAGGGGCCTGTGGGTGGCTCAGTCAGTTGAGCGTCTGCCTTCCGCTCAGGTCATGATCTCAGGGTCCTGGGATGGAGCCCCGCATCAGGCTCTCTGCTCAGCGGGGAGTTGGCTTCCCCCTCCCGCCTCTCCCCTGCTCCTGCTCACCCGCGTGTTCTCTCTCTGTGTTGGATAAATAAAATATATAAAAAATATAAAAAACAACAGTCATCCTACTTTAGCACTCTTGATTAAAGAACGGACATGAACCACTGTGGAAGAAAATTCCCATCTGTACTGGGACAGGGTTAGAAAAGTCATAGCGGAGGTGAATCATCACCAGGGAGGAGCTCTTTGTTGGTGCTGATTCCAGCAAGGAGGATAGTAGTTGCTGAGAAGTTGATATTTGAATGAAATACTGTTACGTGGAAGACCATAACATACTCTTGAGACAATATTTAGTCTTGCACATCTCCAAATAGGGTGTTGTCACAGCTTTTACAGTGATTTTTTTTCTTTTATCTCTTGACATGGTTAAAGCAGAGTAAAAGATAAAGTCATTTAGTGAGTAACGCATTCTATAAAGAACACTAATTCACTGTTAAAATTGGGGCTAGAGTACAAAAACTAGAGAAGTGGGAAGAAATGAAACGTCAAGATTTTGTTCATCTAAAAAAACTTGAGTCCAGTTTAGGTTAGAATCTGAGTAAGCAGAGGGCGTAGAAATTGCATTTAGGAGGGGAACGGAAAGAACACATTTAATTCCTGGTTAGTGAATTAACAGTAAAGGGTTGCTGGCCTGATCCTGGAGCCGCAGGTAGGCAGCATGGCACTGTGGGACGAGCATGGACTTTGGCCTGGGGTCTTGAATCTTCGGTTGGTCGCCCACTAACTGTGTAGTTTTAGACCGTTCATTGAATCTAAGTGAATTCTGTTTTGTTAAGTGCTGTGCTGTTTGGAATATGTTGGTTAGAATATGAGATAATGAGTTAACTGTATAGGAGACATCAAAAAATGCTAATTCCTTTTTTTTATTGCCACGTGTTACAAGAAAGCGTTCATTTTATTCACTGTGTAAAACTTTGTTGTTGACCCTAATCAGCAAGAAGCTGTTAGGACTTTAAAATATTTTACCATGTGTAATCTTTTGCTTGTAAAGGAAAAAATTGTAGTTTTCTAGGGCTGCTGGAACACATATCCCCAAAATGGAAGGCTTCAAACAACAGAAATGTATTCCTCATGGTTCTGGAGGGCGGAAGTCTAAAACCAGTGTCACTGGGCTGAGAGGAAAGTGTCACTCCCCCTGGGAAGAGCCTAGCTTCCAGCGTGATTGGCATTCCTCCGCTTGTCAGTCTTCAAGGCTGTGTCTTTGTGTGGCCTTTCCTCTTTGTGTCGAAGCTCCCTCTGCCCCTCCTCATAAGGACGTGTGTAATTGCTCGGGGTCCTGCCCACTTCAGCTCTCTAATCACACCTGCAGAGCCCCCCTTCCCTTGGCATATAAAGGTGATATCCGTAGGTTGCAGGGATGAGGACGTGGATGTTGATGGGGGCATTTGTCAGTGTACCACGGTAGGCAGTGTCATGGGATTTGATCATCCGTGTCATCAGATATCTAAAACGCTGTTTGTGTGCAGTTTTGGAATGCTCAGAGACAGTGCCGTGCAGTTCAGAGCACAGCCAGTGGAGTACCAAGATAAATAAGACGTTTCGTGCCCTCAAGAGACTTCTTAGAGGAGCCAGAACCTCAGTAGGAAGCCTGTACTTTTCTAGACAGTAGAGAACTGGCTGAAGGCGCTCGGCTTGGTTAAGCCGTGTTTCAGGAAGATGAGTGATGATGTGTGTGGAGTACAGTGACGAGGGAAGTAGGACACGGATGCTGGCTGCATGGGAGTGAGTCAGATGGGAAAATGCTGGTGCGATGGTGTTGAGAAAGAGCAAGATGTCCAGGTGTGTCCCAGAGGGAGTGTGCTGCGAGCTTTATGGAGGCATAATTGGCAAACAGTGAGATTCATTGTTTTCAACCTGACAATTGACAAATACTTAGTGTAAGTGCCACAGCAGTCATGACCTAGAACATCTCTGCTGTCTTCAGAGGTTCTCTTGAACTCCTTTGCAGTCCGTTCCATTCCTGGACCTCTGACAGCCACCGATCTGCTTTCTGTCCCTGTGGTTTGCCTGTTCTGCAGTTTGGTGCGGGATCCTGTAGTATGTCGTCCTGTGTGTCTGGCTTCCTGCACTCATTGTGTTGCTTTCCAGGCAGTGTGTTGCCGGTGTCAGTAGTTGGATCCTTCTCACAGAGGAGTAACGTTCCACTGGATTTCTGCACTGGCGTTTGTGTGCATTCGCCGGCTGGAAACTCGAGTTGTTTCCTGTTTGTGTGCATGTGTTTCCATTCCTCTGGGTCAGTAGCTGGGAGGGGACCCGCTGGATCACAAGGCAGGTGTGTGATTAACTTCGGAGCCATGGTCGGCCTCCTTTCCAGAGTGGCTGTGCTGCTCCACGTCCTCGCTCCCCGCGTCTGCACCAGCAATTTCATTTTCGCCGTCCAGGGGGAGTGCCAGGGCAGGCCAGGGTGGCTTTAACTTGAATTTCTCTAACGACTGACAACGTGCATCTCTGTATTCATGTACTTTATTTGCCGTGCACGTATCTTCTTTGGTGCAGTGTTCCCACTTGTGGCCCCTTTTTATTGCGTTGTATTATTGTAGGAGCTCTAAGAGTTCTTAACGTGGTCTGAGTAGAAACCTTTGCTGGAAACAACACTTTCTATACGTTTTCTCCTTGGATGTGGCTTGCCTGTTCTTTTTCTTAGTGTTTAAAAACAACTTTGGAAATTCGTAATGTCCAGTTTACTCGTCTTTTCCTCTTAACTGATTCTTTTTTTTTAATATTTAATTTTTTAAAATTTATTTGACAGATGGAGATCACAAGTAGGCAGAGAGGCAGGCAGAGAGATGGGGGAAGCAGGCTCCCTGCTGAGCAGAGAGCCTGATGCGGGGCTCGATCCCAGGACCCCGGGAGCCGAAGGCAGAGGGTTTAACCCACTGAGCCACCCAGGCGCCCCAGAAGGAAGAGTCTTATACAGACCATTGCTGGTTCCTTTTCTGGCTGTCCCATGCCTTGCTGATTAAATATACGTAAGTCATTAGTTTAGGCTAGTCATGGTGAAAGCAGGTTTTTTTGCAGCATTTTCGTTATGACCGATGAGCTGTCAGGACTCAGACTGCGCTGGTGAAGAGCACATGGTGCCTCACGCCACCTGCCCGAGGCCTTCACTGCTACCTAGCATGGCCGTGTTGGTGAAACGGTAGGTTTTATATGTTACAGAAACTTGCTTTTTCTAAAGTAAAGATGGCGGAAGAGAAGGAGGGCACTTCAGCTGACAGCAGCCACTTGATGAAAAAGTAGATAGTAACCCTTTCAACCGGGCTCTGCGCTACATGATTTTTTTTTTTTTAAGATTTTATTTATTTTATTTGACAGACAGAGATCACAAGTAAGCAGAGAGGCAGGCAGAGAGAGAGAGAGAGAGGAGGAAGCAGGCTCCCCGCTGAGCAGAGAGCCCGATGCGGGACTCGATCCCAGGACCCCGAGATCATGACCTGAGCCGAAGGCAGCGGCTTTATCCACTGAGCCACCCAGGCGCCCCTGCGCTACATGATTTAACGGGACTTAATTCCTCCTTGGCAAAACCCTGGGATGTCACTGTAGTTCCCATTTCCACTGAGAAAACGGCAGCAGAGAGCAGTACCTGCCCGAGGGGATGCGGCTAGGAAGTGGGCAGCCCTGGCGGCGAGGCTCCAGAGTCCTGCTGTTGAGGACGAGCTTGTTACCTTCCGAAGGGCTGGGATCACAGCAGACACTTGCTGAGCACACACCACCGAGCGGGTGCCCTTCCGAGGTCACTACACGTGTTAGCGCATTTACAGATGAGAGTGAGGTGTTTGGTGTGGGGTCCCAGGTAGGAAGAGTGGGGCCGGAGTTGGATCCCAGTCAGCCTCGCTCCATAGCCTGTGGGTGTGCCGCCTCCGCCCCTGGGCTGCGCTGGGCTCCGTCTTCATTTTTGCTCCGAATGGTGACCTCGTGCTTTTTCCTATGCGAACTCTTAAGGGCTTGGGGACACTTCAAGGACACATTTGCGCTGTTGCAGGCAGTGTGCCCACTCAAGAATGTCTTGGCCGGGGCGCCTGGGTGGCTCAGTGGGTTAAGCCGCTGCCTTCGGCTCAGGTCATGATCTCAGGGTCCTGGGATCGGGGCCCGCATCGGGCTCTCTGCTCAGCAGGGAGCCTGCTTCCCTCTCTCTCTCTGCCTGCCTCTCTGTCTACTTGTGATCTCTCTCTGTCAAATAAATAAATAAAAAATCTTATAAAAAAAATTAAAAACAAAAAAAAAAAGAATGTCTTGGCCGAGCATGCTATCTGCTCCGTGACAGAAGAGACGGTGTGACGATGGCAGCGTCACTGACAGGTGCACCTGTGACCTGAGTTTCCCTGCAGAGATGCTGTGGAGTGTCTGTGGTTTTGCGAATAAGAGCCCTAAATCGCCCTGAAGCCCTTCCTGTACCTTCCATCTTCCCCAATGATAATCTGTGTGTCCTCTGGTGGTGTCCAGCCCCTAGAATTCTATGTCAGCAGTTCTGGACAGATATTAGGGCTGTTGCAGTAGATTTCGGAATTGGAATTCCAAAGAAATTTACAGGGATTCCTTGAGAAAATGATTGAAGCCGAACTTCTGTGATCTAATTTTAAGGGTTAGGTAGAGGAATCACGACTTTTTACTCAGGAAGGCAGATGTGCCCATGACTCAGTACCCAGACTCTTGTTCCCTCCTGCCGTGAGCTCCCTGTGGGTGCTGCATCAGTGCCACACTGTTTGCAAGAGGTGAAGCTAGACTCTCTTCTTCAAACCTCTCCAAGAGGCAGGTCCTGATCTCCTGTAACGGTGCATAGTAGGTGCTTCTGAACACTTGCAGAGTGGTCGTTTCAGTGAAACAGACACACACCGCTGTCTGGTAGCAGTTTTGGTGGAGCAGAAGGCCTAGGTTGGCTCGAGTGTGGAAGCTTCAGTTTGCTCCGTGGAAGGAGAACCAGGGGTCCATGGTGGCAGGCTGCCCTGTCTCAGGCAGGTGGGCTGGACCTGGAGCCACTGGCTGGCACTAGCAAGGGCAGGTGGCCACCAGCCGTCCTTCTCATTTGGCTTAGGCAGAGGCAGGTGAGGCGCCAGCGTGTTTGCCAGTGAGCCTAGGCCTTGCCTGCTAACTATTTCTGTTTCTCAGAGTTGAGTATCACTTCTGTTCTACAAACCTGTTGACTGATACTAGTTTAAAGGGAGAATCTGACCAAGGAAGTAAAAGACAAGCCTTTTCCTTGTATTTTTCTGGACCCAGTGTGCTGAGATAACTTACAGGCTTTATCTAAGTTGTTTGAGGTAAAACTCCACTTTCCTGGGACATCTTCCCTTGCTCTGGCTTAAGCCAGGTGGCTTCATGATCTATTTTTTTTTTTTCAGATTTTATTTATTTGTTTGTTGGGGAGTGGGGAGAGAGAGACTGTGTGCATCAGGCAGAGGGAGAAGCAGGCTCCCCGCCGAGCAAGGAGCCTGATGCGGGGCTCAGTCCCAGGAGGGGGCTCACACCTTGCGGCTGAGCCCCCCGGGCTGCCGGCTTCCTGATCTGTTAGGGTCCCCTCAGAGCGCTGTCTCTACCTGTAGCTTCGTAAGCAAAAACCCCACGTGCCGAGGTGGGCTTCTTTGCCTTGGCACCGGCACGACAGTGGCACTTCATTCTTACTGAGCGGGACTAGATCATGTCCACGTCTTCAGGGTGGACGTCTTCTGACGGACCAGCGCGTGAACGGAAGGCGGCCGCTCAGCGGGTCTTCCGTCCGCTCAGTCGTGTGCCTGGGGCAGCCGCCCTGTGCATGACTTGGGGAGCTGTGCAGGGACTGAGCTTTTCCTCCCAGGCGGTTGTTCCGTCCCTGCGGCCGTGCGAGACATCCGCTTTCCCCAGCCCGCCCCAGGTCTACTGCGCGGGTCATGCCCCGTCGAGTTCCGACAGCCTGAGTGGCGGTTCTCCCACAGAACCTGAGAGGAGGGGCAGGTGGCCGGGGGCCATGGATTCTGCCACTTTCTCTTCCTCTGGGGCATCATCTGTGAGTTGAACTAAAAGAGATGGTCTTTAGGTTCCTTTCAGTCAGAACGTTTTGTGATCTCTAGAAACCCTTATATTTGGGTATTAGAAAATTAATTCTGTTTTCCCCAATCTTGAAAACATGTATAAAGCCATATGTTTGCTTATAAGTGCACATAGAATTAAAAGTCAAATATTGCAAGGCTTACAGCAGAAAATAAATGGTCCCACCGCTCAGCCCCGCTCACCACACCACGCTCTTCTCTCTCCGGTGACCACTGCGTGCCTGCTACTTTTTCCAGACTCTGACTTCTTTCCAGACTCTGACTTCTTACTGTGGTGCATTAGCGGTTCCCCTCGGAGAGGTTTCCTCAAAGCACAGTCTCCCTTGCACCTCCCAAGTGAGTAGTGCTGGCGCTTCCGAGCGCGAGAGGCTTTGCGGTTCGCCGTGGGCACTGTCAGCGCAGACTTGCGGTCCAAGGTGACGCGGCGTTCGAAGCGGCTCGTTGTGCGTTTCTCAGTATTTGCTCGTCTTCTCGGACTTTGATCACTTTACACTTCTCGTAACATCCCTTTGATTGGCCAGGGCTTTTATTGATCAGTTTTGGTTCCGAGATCAATAAAGCATTTGAATCCCATTCTGATTGTCAGGACTCAAAAAAAGTTGTGTAAACTTGGTAACAGTTACAACTGTGTATCCGATAATCATATCACTGTGGTGATCGTGAGGGCACACGTGAGCCATGGTACCATTGTCCCTCAGTCCTGCAGGAGCACCGGGAAGCAGCCCCTCGACCCCAGTTTATACGTGGACTGAAGCTCAGAGAGATGACCTTGCCTCCAGACCCACGGCTCGTTACCAGAACGATTCAGACTCTGTCAGTTTGGCTCCAAAAACCACTGTATCAGCTGTTTTCGTGTATATCAGTTATTTCAATTTTTTATTTTTTAAAGATTTTATTTATTTATTTGACAGAGAGAGAGAGAGAAAACACAAGCAGGGGGAGGGGAGAGGGAGAAGCAGCTTTCTGCTGAGCAGAGAGCCCCCATGCCGGGCTCGATCCCAGGACCCCGGGATCATGACCTGAGCTGAAGGCAGAGGCTTATCGACTGAGCCACCCAGAGGCCCAAGTTTTCAGCTTTTTAATTGGAGCATAAGATACATGCGGAAAAGAGCAAATCATAGCGCGTGTAGAACTCAGTGTACTCCCCAAATGGAATGTACACTGACTACTCAGTTAGACAGCAAGCGTGTTAGTGGCACCCCAGAGGCCCTCATGTTCCTCCCCAGTCCTGCCCTCCTGCTCTTCCTCCCCAGGTGGCCGCTGTCAAAACTGCTGATGCCGTACATTCATGTGGTCACAGGTTTGAACAGACTTTGATACGATTCTTGAGCATATGTCCTTTCACACTTCCTGTTACCACTTCTGGAAGTTCAGACCTAGCTTTTCTTCCTGTTTCTTTCTGTACAGGAAAAAAAGTATAAATCTCCTACCTTATACAAAATGTATTAACGCAGTGCTTTTGCTACAGACTTCTCCCTTTGAGGTCAGTAATGAAAATCCTTGGTGTATTCGTCAGAGCCGCTGTGAAGGGCGCTCCAAACCCAGTGACCCTGTCGGTCTGTCCCGCGAGAGTAGGAGAGTGACTGAGCCCTTCCTAAGGGCTTCCGTGTACCTGTAGATGCTGTTTGCTGATATTTTAAATATCGTAGGAGGATCATTATCAGTACTGTTCTATATTTAGCTGGTGGCTTTGAGAGCGGTGTTTTGTTGAAATACATGTAGGCCAAATGATGGCAGTACTTTGGGAAGAAAGTCATCTCTTCGGACTTGTCCTCTGGTGTGTTGCTCACGTGCAAAGGGGTCAGTTCAGCAGCTCCAAGCACCGTTTCGTCTTGCAGGTGCCTCCTGCTTTGTTTCTGCAGGAGCACTGACTTACCTGAGACCCACGCCAGCCTTCTGCCTGGGTACTTGTGTAACATGGGTCCTCTGGAAGAGAGGGAGAATGTGTCCTAGTAGATGTGTGAAGAAACAGTCCATTATCTGTATTTGTGTTTGTATAGATTTCTCTTAAAATACTGTTTTCTGCTTATGAAAACGGAGCACATTTGTTACAGAATCCCTGAGATGTGTGGAGATGTGCAGTAACCCCCTCCCCCGCCGTGAGATCTGCTGATACTTAGTGGTATTTGTCTTTGTACTTACCACATACGTGAATATTTATAATAAAATTCGAATTACAAAATATATTTAGTTTCACTGCCTGCTTTTTTCTGTTAATATGTTATTTATCTTTGAACATATACAAACTATTATGTATTTCTTAGAAAGTGTTTGTTGCGTAATAACTTCACAACCAAGCATCACACTTAGTTTATTCAACTTTTCTTGTGTTTTGAACCAGTTTTTGATTGTTTCCATGTTTATAAAAAATTAGCTATTGGACAGCAGGTGGTGGGGGAGGGATGAAGGTGGGGAGAGGCCAGGAATCCTCTCTTACAAAACCGGATTGTCCTTGTTCAACTGAATTGATCGACTATTTAGTGATCCTTTGTGTATCTGACCCTGCGCTGGGCTCTGAGATGTGGATGTGAATTCTTTCACGTTGGACAGCACATATGATGAGTGAGGGCCTGAACTGAGTCGTTGTGGGTGTGGGGATACAGAAGACAGAAGGATTCCTAGAGATTTTTATGTGGGAAAAAGCCCTGACTTTTATAGGGTTGGGGTCCTGTGAGTGAGAGACATTTAAGATGACTCCCACATTTTCTCTTCACATAACTGGGCTAGATGGTGGCATAATTTATTAGTTTAGGGACCATACAGAGGCAGAGCACATTTGCTCAGACTTTTGTCCTGGGCACAGGGAACTTGAGGTGCCCATGGTCCACGAGAGAGCAGTGTCATTTAGGCAGTTGGCGAGATGAAGCTAAGAACAGAAATCCGGACCACAGAGAAGTGTCCCTGGATCGTCAGCACTGGGATTGTGGCCCAGCTGCAGAGTCTTACCAGTGGAGCTGCCTTGGGAGGACAGACAGCTGCGAGGAGGCCGGGGTAGAACTCTGGGGAGCATCAGTGGTCCGTGGTGAAGACGGAGAAGCAGAATTGGAAAGAGGGTGGCATCATGGTTGCTGGGGAAAAAATATCTTCACATGCAGTGTAGTAGGTCCAGGAGGAGAACCATCCAGTGTCTGTTGGACTGGCAATTAGGTCATTGTGGAGAGGAGTTTCAGGGGGATGGTGGGGACACAGGAGGAAGTGATGGGAGAGTAGGGCAAGGAAGGGGTGTATGGTAGCTAGATGTGCAAGGGCACAGGGGGTCAGGTGAGCTGTGGAAGGAGGGTTTTGCTTTATTAGGGTCTTGAGCAGATGTATGTGCTGAGAAGAACCCAGTTGGAAGAGACGAAAGTTGCTGAGAAGGGAGGCTGATGCCAAAGCAAAGGGCCTGAGTAGGGTGACGGGTTTGGAGGCTAGGCGGAGGGGTTGCGCGCTTGTGTAGGAGGGGGTCCTTGCCCTGAGGAAGCACCGGGCGGCTGGTGCGGCCAGAGCTGTTGACAGCAACTCGGTTTTCTCAAGACACAGAGAATGAGGCAGGTTGTGTGGGACGTGGGCTTGAGGGCATTGTCAGGATTTGCCGTTTCTGAAGGGGTGGGAAGGGGGAAAGGGGCCAAGGCCCAGGGGCAGGAGCAGCACGTGGTCAGAGATGCGGTTCTCTGGCCGTGATCTGTGTGAGCACTGGTGAGCACCGTGCCGTGAGCCCCAGCAAGGCTCTGGAGCACAGGGATCAGAGAAGGGAGTTTTCGTGACTGTGGACTTCCCCAGGGACGTCTTCCCTGGCGTCCTAAGTTACACTTACTGTGGATTCTCACACGTCTGCTCCTTCCTTCTTGTGTGCCTAGAGCTGTAGTTCTGTGTTTGATGGTTAGCATTGTTACTGTAACCCTAAAAGTTTGGTTTCCCCAGCAAACTGGAAGTTCCGAGGAGAGAGACATCTGAACTTCCTTACCATTGTGCAGTGTCTGGGACCTAGTAGACGCTCGGCAAATGTTTGTTGAATTTCAGACCCAGCCTTTTTGATCCGGCCCAGCATGCCTGTGGACCTGACGTGCTTTCATTGGAACCATCATTGGCTGCTTCTTTCCTGAAGGGGGGAGGTCAGGTGGTATGGGATGGTGGGTGACAGACCACAGGCGTGAGAGTGCGGGGGCGCTTCCCAGTGCCCCCGCCTGCTAAGTCTTAGTCTCTCTTTTCCTGGCATCCTCACCCGGGCTGCACGGCTAGTGATTGTGCCAACCTCACGGGCTGTTTCTGAAGCTGCCTGAGAAAGAGTTTGCACGGGACACGGAGCAATCCGTTTTCACTCCCAGTGGTTTGGAAAAACAGTCCTGGGTGATTTTGGTAATCTTTCCTTGAGACTTGTGGCTTCATGGTGAAGGATTTGCAGGGCAGGAGCCTGGAACATCTTCCGTGTGTTCCTTGTCATTTCTTGAGTATCGATCTTTAGAGAAACTCCTGGACTACAAGGGTCTTTCTGGCCCAGTGACGCCGTGGCAGCCGTTAACAGAGCCATTATGGGTATCACTGGGAGTATCACTAGGAAAGGAGTGTCACCAGGAAACCATCCTCTCATGGTGGTCCTGTCTGCGGGGTGCTGTCCACGCACACCTGCCATAGTAAAGCTGCGGCTTTGTCTCCCTCGCAGAGGAGGTGGCCAAGCTGGAGAAGCACTTGATGCTTCTCCGACAGGAGTATGTGAAGCTACAGAAGACGCTGGCAGAGACGGAGAAGAGATGCGCACTTCTGGCTGCACAAGCAGACAAGGAGAGCAGCAGTGAGTCCTTCATCAGCCGCCTGCTGGCGATTGTGGCCGGCCTCTACGAGCAGGAGCAGTACAGGTGAGCCGCACCGCCGTAACTGCTCTCTCTTTCTTTCTCCTTGGGCTCTTCCTCTCTGAGCAGGATGCCAGCAACCCTGTAGTCCCTGGAGTGTAGGCTCTTCGGGGTGAGATTTTTGTTTCTTTTATTTCCTGCTTATTTTTAGCACAGAGCGTAGGGAGTCACGGTGACAGGAAGTGGCTCACATGTCCGGGGATTCAGAGGGAAGGGTCCCTTCTTCTTGGGATGACCCAGGAAGGGGTCTTGGCATGAGCGGGCAGGCTAGTGTGGTCGAGGATGGCATCTGGAGCCTCACAGCCTGTGTTAGCGGCTCAGAGGGCACCTGTTGGCTGCGTGGTCTGAAGCTGTAGGACATGCTTCAGCTCCTTACCCGTGAGGTGGGGATTCTGCGGCCTCCCGCTGTGTTCCTGTGAGGACTAAATTAGTAAGTCTGTGTTTGAAGTACTTTGATTGTCTGGCACGTAGTAGCTGTTGTTACTGAGTTTCGAGGTGAATGTTCGAGACTGGGCAGGGTTCGGGAGATGAAGACAGCCGTGTTACCAGCGGGGAGGCTGAGAGCAGGCTGAGGTGTGGGAGCCTGCAGAGCACACGGGGCACGGGAGGGACCGTCTTGGGGTACGTGTCCCTGGAGGGGGTGCTGGGAGAGGCGGGAAAGGTACAGGGATTTGAATTGGGCGGCCAAGGGGGGACATTTGGACTTGATCCTCTAGGCAGTATGGGATAGTGTTTCGAGCTGTTGGACTGTTACCGTCAAAGTGGTGTTTCAGGAAGGGGAACCTGCTGGTATTGTGTAGGCAGCACCGTGCAGAGAAGGGAGCCCTGCAGCCCATTGTGCGTCGTCCAGACCAGAGAGGAAGAAGGGCTGAGTCGGGGCGGTGGCAGTGGGTATAGAGAAGAGACAAGGACATGCACGCCAGGGAGTCCGGCTGTGGAGGAGACGGGCAGTCAGGCTAGCTAAGCCTTAGTACAATCCCAAAATAAACGATCACATTTACAACAGATAAAAATCCAGGGGCACCTGGGTGGCTCAGTTGGTGAAGTGTCTGCCTTCTGCTCGGGTCGTGATCCCAGGGTCCTGGAATCGAGCCCCGCGTCAGGCTCCCTGCTCGGCGGGAGTCTGTTCTCCCTCTGCTGCTCCCCCTGCTCAAGTGCTTTCACTCTTTTGCGCACGCGTGCTCTCATTAGAAGAAAAAAAAAGATCAAAATCTAGAACCGCTGTCTTTCAACTTAATTATTTATAAAAGAAAGAAAAACTTAATACCCAAAACAGAGGAAGTACATACTCCGAGTAAAGGGCAGCCTTTTAAATTGTGACGTGTAGGTCATCGTCTCTTGTCTTCCCCTCTTTTTTCCGTGGACCGGTAGAAACTGGTTCCCCTGGTGCGGGGAGCCTGACCTGTTATGGGCACTTCTCCACTTCCAGGTTCGTGTCCTGAGAGCTCCCATCGTTTGTTCACATTCTCTGTCACTTCTTTGTCACACACGTCCATTCTACCGTGGCCGCTCTGGGAGGCCGTGGCAGGGAGCCAGGTGCACAGCGCGGGTGCTATGGCTGCAGTGGGCCCCCCTGCGCATCCAAAGCCCGTCCCTCACCCAGTGCAGCCTGGAGATCAGTGGGCACAGGGCGTTCCAGGAGGACTTGAGCTTCGGACACGGAGGACCTGAAGTTGGAAGATCACTTTCTAAAGCAGGCGGTCCTTTTAGAAAATAAGGAGAAACCCACCACGAAGCTTTGTCTGTAACGTGCATTCTGTTGAAGAATTTAGATAGTATTTTTATGTGCATCTCAGTAACTAGAGTAATTGAAGAGTAGGTGTTAAAGGGTTTTTAAATTGAGAAATGTGGAAGAAAGTGGTCACGTTAATTTTACTTAAGTTCAGGAGAAGGCTTTTTTGTCCCTTAAAATAGTTCAAAGTGATGGTAATGCATCATTCTTCTAGTGATCAAGCTTACGGGGTTCTCTTGGTGTTTGAGAAACTAGCAGGAAGCTCTTATTTATGCTTTCTCTCCAGTAACAACATCCTAGTATGCGTATTTTACAGGGAAAAGCTCTTTGACTGGAATGAAAATTTTAAAGATTTTTATTATTTATTTGACAGAGATCACAAGTAGGCAGAGAGGCAGGCAGAGAGAGAAGGGGAAGCAGGCTCCCTGCTGAGCAGGGAGCCCGATGTGGGGCTCAATGCCGGGACCCTGAGATCATGACCTGAGCCCAAGGTAGACGCTTCACTGACTGAGCCACTCAGGTGCCCCTTGAAGGAAAATTTAAAAACATTACTACCCTCCTAATTGTTTCTGCGTAGCGTTTTCAGAAACGTATCCAGTCTTCCATTTTTGAATTGTATTTGTAGAAATTGTTATTAGAAATTACTAATGAGGTTCTTGTCTGTATTTCCATTTCCCCTGTTTGGCCTGACATTCGTGAATATGTAGAAACATTCATTTTTATGATTTTGTGACTAGAAGTCAGTTCGTGGCCAAAACAGGAAACAATAAGTCTTCATTTAAGTTCCTACAATTTAATACTTGATACATAAATTCAGAGTTTAAAAATCATTTGTGTTTTACGAACAGCTTCCTGTTTTCTCTGAGTTTTAGAAATTTAACAAAGGATATGATTTGTTGTATTTTAGGTAAAATATTTTTTCCTTTCTACGGACTGATTAATAATGTTCTGCGGTTTTGAGTAGTTTATAGTAATTGGAAATACCGAGTATCCTTTGTTCTTCTGATCTAATGTGATTAGCAGCTGCTCGGTCTTCAGAGGAGCCGGAGCTGCTCACAGGCCTGCAGCCTGGATGGTGCATCTGTGGATATACTGCATCTGCGTCCACACTAACGCAGAAACAGTATCCTCCTTGGGGCTCCTCTTAAGTGGATGCGTTAATTCATGGCATAGATTTTTTTTTTTTCCTTTTTATTGTAGTGACTTTTGTGTCTTTAGCTTGTGAAGGTTTCCAAGCCAACACATTTTGAAGGGGCATATGAAAACGGAAGAACTTGCATGTACACAGCATGGTGATAATTAATGACTCCGGATTAGTGCTGCCAGCAAAGCCATATGGCACATGGCTGTGTCGGCCCAGAGGGTCATCCGGAGGTTTTTGTTAAATGCCCAGATGCTTTCTTCCCTCAGCATTTGACATTTCAGAGTCAAATATAAATATTTGAAATGCTCTTTTCACAATAATGGTTTGTCATAAATATGAAAATGTGTTTGAAAAAAATATTTCTCCTACCCCATTTCTGTCTAAATGGTTGAGCAGAATGCATCCCGTAATAGGTCGGAATGTTTCTGTCAAGAACGGGAGTGTAGACGTTGGTTTCACGTTCTGGACTGCTTGGTCAGAGCCAGTTTGTAGTGTTCCTCGTCCCCTTGCTTGACTGTCAGTGGGTCCAGTGTGCAGCTCCGTGGTCCCAGAGCCTGTGTCACAGTCTCCACGTTTTCTTTCTCTCCCTGATGATTCACCTTCGTTTAGTCTGCATGAAACCTCTACTACATTTTATGTGAATATTAATTATCCTGTCTAACCAGTAGGTTTGCCACCTTCAGAGTCCCATAGGAAAAAGCAGAACATCCCATGTGAACCATAGCTAGAAGCTGGCAGTACAGGCATGTAGGGCAACGTGTGTCACATGCACGGCCCATTAGAATTCAGTGCTGGCGCAGGGCCGTACCTGCGCTGGTTTCTTCTTCTCCAGGTATATGGGGATCAGTCTGTGCGTGTTCCTATCATTTGAGTCCTCGCTGTAACTAATCGTGGTGACGTTTCTCTTTATGTCTGTGGGTGTTTTTCTTCCCCAGTGATCTGAAGATAAAGGTTGGGGACAGGCACATCCGTGCTCACAAGTTTGTGCTGGCGGCCCGCAGCGACAGCTGGAGTCTGGCTACTTTGTCTTCCACCGAGGAGCTGGACCTGTCAGGTGAGCCTGTGACCTGCCTGTGGGGGACGTGTTAGTGCTTCAGTGGAAGTGAGAAACGTTCTTACCGACCGGTGGTGACCGTGAGCCGTTTGAGTAATGAGTGAAGTCAGTGGGTTGAACACAGCACGTCTGTGTGATCCCTAAACGTAAGTCCCACATCTGTGGATACCGGCAACATTCTTGTGTCCAACACAAGATGTGTCCATCACAACGTATCTTGTGACAAGATAAATGTCCAGAAACTCTTTTCTTAGAATGTTATAAATATGGGAGCACGTGTAGAAGGAAGCGTTTGCTTCCTCTTCTAGAACACGTCTGGGTGTTCAGTTGCTCAGGATTCCATCATGGTTGCCAAGGGCTCCTCCTGCCATGCGGGGACTGAACATGGAAGTAGGGTTCCTCCCAAGGATGGAGTTGTTGTCCTCTAGCAGTGAAGGGCGACCACCAGACTTCAGAATTGGAACAGCGGCATTGAGCTGTTTGATGTATGACTTAATTGTTTCGTGTTCTCTTGTGTTGTGTAGAATTTGGGTAAATAGGGTGGTAAGTAGACTTCAAAAGAATCACTTTCAAAAGCTTGCTTCAGAATTGCATTTTCATTTAGTACTTAACCTAACTGCTTTTTAAAAACCGAATTTTAAATTTAATTCTTTTATGAATAGTCACGAGAATTATAACACATGTTAAGGCAACTCCCAGGCAGTGGGGTAATGAGTTACTTGCAGATTTTATTTATTGTCTGTGTGAAAATGCTGCAAAATTACATCTTTCTGCCAAAGGTTTGCCAATTCAGAAGGTACTGTTTTCCGTGTGCAGTGCTGGGAGCACTGAGACGATTACAGCCGCGTCCTGCCTGTGGAGAAGTGGGTTACACAGGTCGTATCCGGCCAGGGCTCTGCTGTCGCCAGTGCAGCGGCTTCGCGTCGCCGGCGCAGACGACCTGCGCAGGCTGACGGCCGAGCGGTGCTGCGGAGCCTGGGTCGGTGTTCACCGCAGCTGCTGGGGGTGCAGACGGCGGATGCCTTTCCACCGTGAGTGAACCCTGTCTCTTGAGGATCATTTCCAGGGTTTAACCTGCGACCTGTAGTTCAGAGTTGCAAACACACAATTATCTACGTGTGGATACACTTGTGTGTGCGACAGTGCATCTGCTTAGGAAACAGCGCACTGCTGTGCGACAGAAGACTCTGAGCAGAGCTTTCCTTGGAGGCCATTTATCTTCAACCCCCCGTGTGGCAGAACAGGGGGGACCTTTGAAAGCCCATTCACAAGGGGCATGAGAGGGTCTCAATTTCAGTAGCTGACCAGATAGTTTACAAAGACTAGAAGAGATGATGAGACACGGGAAATAGTCTGCCAAGAAAAAAGTTCGGAACGCGTCATCTTCAGCTGTCTGTTAGAATGTTATCACAAATTGATGGGCCCGGTGGTCTGAGGCCCATGGAGTTGGTACTCTGGCACATGGCCAGTCATGCTGTGAGCGGCTCTGAGCATCTGAGGAAGCAGAGAGTTGAGCTGTACGGGGGTCTTTCTTGGGACTGCGTTGTCGGACTGTCCGGCGGATTCTGAGGTAGGTAATTCAGCAGCAAAGGTGATATCAGAGTTTCTTGTGTTATTGTGAAATATTGGATGGAATCAAAATGAGTAAGAATGGAGAACAAGCAAAATTACTTAAGAACACAGGCACTTGCAGTAAGGTGTAAGAGGCCTAATTCAAACATTAAAAATTTGCTTTTACTTTTTTAGAACATCATTTAAAAGCAGCTTTGACTCAGTGACTGACCTCAAGACTGCATCACTGTGAATCAGGAGATGAGGAAATGTTTGTAGTTTAAGAAAGTATCATGTTGGGGTGCCTGGTGAGCTCAGTGGGTTAAAGCCTCTGCCTTCGGCTCGGGTCATGATCTCAGGATCCTGGGATCGAGTCCCGCATCAGGCTCTCTGCTCTGCAGGGAGCCTGCCTCCCCTTCTCTCTCTGCCTGCCTCTCTGCCTACTTGTGATCTCTCTGTCAAATAAATAAATAAAATAAAAAATATATATATATCATGTTAATGCCTTTAAATGTCCTTGGAGCCCCTGCTGCTATACGTCCCGAGTGTGGTCTGAGCCCGGCTGTGCCGTTGGCTGTCAGAAGTGATCCACAGCGGAGCAGACATCCTGTGGCTTTGGTGGACGGGGGCGCTTGCCCAGGTAGCCGAAGGTGGAGCCTGTGGCATGTTACTTTATAGGGTTTATCTGTGGAATTTGTCCCGGGGCCGAGTTCAGGGAAGTGAGGCGAAGGTGGACCCGTTCCAGTCTGCTGTGTGTTTGGCCCCGGCAGTCCAGTCCTGCTGCATCGCTTAGAGCGGCGTGGGTGTGGCTGCCTAGACTGCGTTGTCGCGCGCGCTTGTATGTGTGTGTCTCCGGAGCTGCATGTGTTACGCGACATGTGCTACCCACTGCATGGCTAGCAGCGGTTGGAGGGAGCTTGGAAATCAGCTCTTGTAAACAAGTGCGTGAACCGAGCAGAGGCGACGTTTCAGCTGGTTGAACTCTCCCACGCTAGCGGAGTTGATACCATCCTTCTACGAATATAAGGGTGTTTTGTTTCTCAGAGCTCTTCGGTCGGCCCCACGGATTGCGGGTGCTTCCGGGCACTGGGGACGCAGCCGTGAACAAGATTTAAATTCCTGTTTGCACGGAACTTACATTCATAGATTGGTTTTCCGAGTTCCACGTTTTCTTCTGAAGCTCTTGTGTAACGGGTACTCCTTAAAACTCAGAATAAGCACAACTTTGTGCTCATCACTGTTCGTACTTTAGCCTGTGTGGGTGGAGATGCAGCAGGGCATAAAGGCGCAGTGTCTAAACCATGCTTGGAGAGAGGAGCGTTTCCTCACCCCCATGCTCCTCAGTACGCTGTGTCGTGTCTGGGCTGGTGCACAGGTCTGATTGTGGGAACCTGTCTGACCCAAACTGAGGAACATTCCACAGCGTCACTAGCTGGTGTCACCCAAGTCCGTGAGGGTCATGAAAGACTAGGGGAGAATTGGTCAGATCCAAGGTCAAGGGCACGGTGAGCAGCAGTGTGGCTTCTGGACCGTGGAGAGGACGTTAATGGGGAGATGGGTGGCGTTCAGGAAGGTCTGCAGTCAGGCGACGCCGCTGCGCCAGTCCCAGTACCCTGGTTTTGCTTGTTGTCCTGTGGCACCGTGAGGCGTTACCAAGGAAGGTGAGGCAGGCGTGGCTGGGAACTCTGTCAGCTTCTTGTAAGTCTGAAATTGTTCTGAAGCACAAAGATGAAGCACATATAAACATGCTTTTTATTTTTTTATTGTTTGAATCCTAAAGATGCGTTTGTTGAGACACTGGGTGGCCACCTGGGAAGAGCGAGAGTCTCAGTCTCTCCAGGCCTGTGGGAGAGCTTCCTGGGAGGCTAAACTGCTTGCCTCGGGCGGAGTGACTGGCTTCCCGCCCTCTGGAGCACTTCCGTGGGAGTGGCTGCCCTCTTAGAGGCTCTGCGCGCGTGACGGGGCGCCTGGACATGGGGCTCTGCAACTGCGCGCCAAGAGGCGTCCAGCTTCCCTGGGGCAAGTCCCAGTCCTGTCAGGCCCTTCCCAAACCCAGAGGGCCCAGTCCTCCCTCCTGTGGCACCCAGTTGGGGTTGGGAGAACTGTACAAAGCCGTCCCCGGAGGCCATCCTACACCTGGGGAGCAAGCGGAGCGCACTGGCAGGCGGCCGCTGGGCTGCCCTTAAGGCAAACCCAGCCAGACGGAATCTGTCGGCATCTGTCCGGTGCCTCATCAAGTGCTCGCTCCAGGTGGCTCCGCCCCGGTGTCCCCTCTCACCGTGTCTTCTGGCTGTGGCCGCGGGAGCCTGGAAGGATGCCTGTCAGCATTTGGTACCCTCCCTGCCTGCGTGGGACCCCGGTCCCGTCCTCTGTGCAGGCTGACTGAGCTCTGTGTGACTGGCGGTGGTGGAAGTGACAACAGGGGGGCGCCTGGGGGCTCAGTTGGTGAAGCATCTGCCTGAGGCTCAGGTAGTGGTCCCAGGGTCCTGGGATCGAGCCCTGCATTGGGAGGGGGGTGGGTCTCTGCTCTGCGGGGAGCCCGCTTCACCGTCTGCCTGCCACTCCCCTGTTTGTGCTCTCTCTCTCTGACAAATAAATAAAATCCTACAAAAAATAAAGAAGTGGCAGTAGTTCCTTCAGAGACAGGTTTGCGGATGCGTGGTGACTTCCTCCCCAGTCCTCTTCCGAGCAGCCAGCTGCCGTGTCCTGCAGTGTCCTGTGGTGTCCTGCAGCTGTCAGCCTTGTGGGCTGCTGCTGGCAGCCCCCACCCCTCGCCCGAGAGTCCCCGGGAGCCTTAGAAGGTCTGTCCCATCTGTGGTGACAGCCCCACTCACTCCTGGTGTTGCTTTGTGCTTTTCTTACATTGGCTGTGTTAACTTTGTGTTTTGGTGGAAGATGGTCTTTTACAGCCAGTAGCAGCCACGGTCTAGTGGATCACGGCCTCGGGGACCAGGCTCTGTGCGCCCCACCCACATCCCCGCCCTCGTGTCTAGAAGGGCATTTTCAGGCGAGTTCTGTTCTTGCCTCCCTTTCCATGAATGAGGAAACTGAGGTTTCCTGTGGAACCAGAGTCACTCGGAGCACTTCCTGCTCACACAGTAGGAAGGATGCGACCTTCCGTGGGAACCCAACCCCTTCGGCTGCAGAATCCACATCATTAACCCCAGTGTCATGCGGCTTCTTGCTTTCGGTCTCTTTTGTTTCCAACTTCATTGAGATGCAAAGGAAATGAAATAAATTGCCCAAAGTAAAAATGTACAGTTTGGTCACTTTTTTTTTTTTAGATTTTTTTTTTTTTTTAAGATTTTATTTATTTATTTGACAGAGAGAGATCACAAGTAGGCAGAGAGGCAGGCAGAGAGAGATAGGAGGAAGCAGGCTCCCCACCGAGCAGAGAGCCCGATGCGGGGCTCGATCCCAGGACCCTGAGATCATGACCTGAGCCGAAGACAGTGGCTTAACCCACTGAGCCACCCAGGCGCCCCCAGTTTGGTCACTTTTGACCTACAGTGAAACCACTGGCACATGGAGTGACAAACACTTTCACCTCCTTAAAAATTTGCCTCCCATACCTTTGTGACCCATCCCTTTTCCATCCACATGCCAGGCACCCAGTGACTGGCTTCTGTTCCTTATAGGTCAGCTTGCATTTTCTGAATTTGCGTGAGGACAGACTCACGGAGTGTGTACTGCTACTGTGTGTTGCCGGTTGCATTCACACAGCGTGCGGGTCGTGACGTCCGTCTGTGGTCTCTGCCGCGGTTTCAGGGCCCGTTCCCTGTCCCTGCTGAGTGGCATCTGCGTGTGCGTGTGCTGCAGGCTGCAGTTTCGGGGACCTGCGGGTGGACGCTTGGACGGTACAAGTAGTCTGTGTGCTCAACTGGATGTGTTTGTGTGTCTCTGGGGTGAGTACTTAGGGATGATTAAGTTTAGTGTTGGGATCTCCCGAAAATGGATGAGATGGAGGTAGCCTGCACACCCCCTGAGCAGTGTGCGGAGGAGGAGCTCCGGGGCTCCAGAGCCTTCCTGACCTGGTAGGCACGTCACTGTACGAAGGCATGTGAGGTGTGGTGTGGCACTGAGGACCAGTCGTGGTGAGCATTGTCTCGTGTTCTTGGTCATTTGTGTGGCTTCTTTTGGGACGTGTGGGTTCACATCTTTTGCCCTTTGAGAAATTGGGTTGTCTTCTCAGTTTTGGTTTGTAAGCATTCCGTATAGAATCTGGATGCAGGTTGCTTGTATGAAAGCAAGGACTCTGCCTTGCTCTTGGTTGCAGAGGGAGGCAGTGAGGTCTTTCATGACTCCACACCCCTGTGTACTGTAAGCTTTTCATAGACGTGCTTTATCAGCTCGAGGATTCCTAGTGTTTTGAGATGTTCTAGCACGTGGTTTTGAGTTTAGTCCCTTTTTTTTCTGCCCACTAAAATGATTCTTCAGTTTTTATTCTCCTTTATGTTGTTAATAGAGCAAGTTACATAGATTTTTCCAATGTTAAACTAGTTTTGCGTTCCTGGTCTAAATGCCACGTGGTCACTGTGTATTGTCATCTAAGTTGTGGACTTTACAGTTGTTGTTGTTGTTCTTAAAGATTTTATTTAATTGTTTGAGAGAGAGAGAGAGAGAGAGAAACATCATGAGAGGGGAGAGGGTCAGAGGGAGAAGTAGGCTCCCTGCTGAGCCAGGAGCCCGACGAGGTAGTCGATCCCCAGACTCCAGGATCATGACCTGAGCTGAAGGCAGTCGCTTAACCAGTGGAGCCACCCAGGCGCCCCTGGACTTCGCAGTTTTAGTATCCATTTGTTTCTTTATTTATGTAAGTTTTTATTTATCCATTTGTTTCTTTATTTATGTAAGTTTGTATGTATGTATGTATGTATGTATTTATTTATTTATTTATTTATCAGAGAGAGAGAGCACAAGCAGGGGGAGCTGCAGGCAGAGGGAGAAGCAGACTCCACACCGAGCAGAGAGCCCGATGCGGGACTTGATCCCAGGACCCTGAGATCATGACCCGAGCTGAAGACAGAACTTAACCAACTGAGCCACCCAGGCATCCCGGATTATTTATTTTTGATCTTCTGTTTTAAGACAAGGGTTTAAAGTCCCATGTTTCCCTCTAAGCACTGCTCTGGCTGCATCTTGCAGACTATGGCATGTTGTCATTTAGGTCCGGGTATGTTCTGATTTTCTTTGTGATTTCTTTGATCCATGAATGATTTGGAAGCATGGTGTGTACTTTCCACGCATTTGGGGTTTTCCTAGATAATCTTTCATGGCTAATTTCTTTTCTTTTTCTTTTTTTCTTTTTTTGAATGAGAGAGAGCGCAAGGCATACATACAAGCCATACATGGTGGAGGGTGGGAGGGACAGTGGGACAGGGAGAGAGAATCTTGAGCAGGCTCCACACCCAGCACAGAGCCTAACGGGGCTCTGGACCTCAGGAATCTGAGAGCGTGACCTAAGCCGAAACCGACTGAGACATCCAGGCACCCAGGACTAATTTCTAATTTAATTCCATTATTATCAAAGAACATGCTTTTTATGACTTTGATCGTTTTAGATTTATTGAGACTTGTTCTGCTGCTCTGCGTATGGTCTGTCTTGGTGAGCGTAAGTGCACTTGAGAAGAAAGCGTGTTCTGCAGTTGTTGGAGATGGCGCTTCTTACGTGTCCTTTAGGTCTAGGTGTTTGGTGATGGTGTTCGGACCTTCTTTGTGTTTTCTTCTTCTCTTGTGTCCGGTTCTGTCAGTGCCTTGAAGGTGGGTGTTAATATCTCCTGTAGTTTGGGCATTGTCAGTGTCTCCCTTCAGTTCTGTTCATTTTTGCTTCATGGGTTTTGGGTCTTGTCATTATACACATAACACACTTATTAGGACTTCCAGATGAAGCGTGGCTTTTATCATTTTGAAATGCTAAAGTTTATTTCTGCTGGTGCTGTAGGTCTTGAAGTCTGTTTCTGACAGGAGATCGTCCCTGCGGCCTCCTGCACTTACTGTTTGTCTTTGTTTGCTGTCACCGGATGCGTATCTTTCTGTTCAGAGGTGTCCCCTGTGGGCAGCACATACAGAGGTCTTGCTGTGCTGTCTCTTCTGTCTCTTCTGTCTCGGTGGAGGGCTTACACCGCCAACATTTAAAGTGGTTATGTCTGTAACAAAGGTACCGTTTTGTTTTCTGCTTAACCCAGGTTTTTTCTCTTTTTTTCTGGGCTTCTCTCTTTTTTGCCTTCTTTTGGATAATTTGGATATTTGGTATTCCATTTAGAGTTTTCAAAAGACTTATTTATTTTTAGTGACAGAGCGTGTACGTGCACAGGTGGGAGGGCAGAGGGAGAAGGAGAGAGTCTTCAGCAGGCCCCACACTGGGTGTGGATTCCGCAGAGGCCTGGGTCTCAGAAGCTGAGATGACAACACAAGCCGGAACTAGGAGTTGGCAGCTCATGGGCTGTGCACACAGGTGTCTCCCCCCACTGTATCTCTTTAAGGATTGGTTTATTTGCAGAGAGAGAGCTCCCTGCAGATGCACTGATTGACTGCCGCCCTCTCTTCGTGCCGTGTTCCGTTGTGGGTCACGGGCGGAGTTCCTCGACTCCAGCGGTGTTTTTGGCTTGAATTCTCTGTTCTGGGAACTGCACTGTGCACTGCAGGGTACTTACCCACCAGACGCCGAGAGCATGCTCTGTTCTGCCGCCCAGAAGCACTGATGAACACCATGAGGGCTTGCTTGGGGGGCAGGATGGGCCCTGGCTGAGAACTGCCATGGGGATCATACACGTGCCACCCACTTTCTGCTGAGGGTCTGCAGTGTGTCCGTCACTGCCGTCTGTCTGTACTCGGCAGCCGTGTTGGTCCGGCCCGTTCCTGCTTCCATGACGGCCCTTTAGGGTAGAGCCTCACACGTGTTCGTGGGTGTCCCCGGAAAATCCCACCTACGCGGCCGCTTGTGCTTCCGCAAACTGAACAGCGTTCAAAAGTCCTTCACGTTTACTCAGATATTTTTCTTTCTTTACTTCCTCCTTCATTTGTCAAGATGCATGCTTCCCTCTCGTATCCTCCCTTCTTCCTGAAGAACATCCTCCAGCATTTCCCGTAGACCAGCTCTGGGAGTGACAGACTCCTTTCCCTCTTTGGAGGGCGTCTTATTTCACCATCACGTCTATAGGATAATTTCCCTGCATATAGACACTGGAGTTGGCAGCTCTCTTTTCTGAAAGAACTTTAAAAATGTCATTCAACTTTTTTCTGGCCTCTGTGGTTTCTTTTTTTTTTTTTGGCCTCTGTGGTTTCTTCTGAGAAATCTACAGTCATGGCGATCTTTTGCCTGTACATAATGGTACTTTCTCTCTAATTGCTTTCAAGTCTTTTTATTTTATTTTTTAATTTTTGATCTTAGTAAAATATGTGTAACATAAAATTTACCATCTTAAACATTTTAAATTGTTGACCAGTGTTAAGTGTGTTCACACTGTTGTCAGGTAATCTCTATAACTCTTTAATTTTGCAACACTGAGAGTCCTTACCCATTAAAAAACTCCTGTTTCTCCCCGTATCTGGTTCCTGACAACTACCATTCTGCCTTCTGTGCCTGTGAATTCAACGACCTTCATTCCCTTGTATAAGTGGAGTCACACAGAATCTGCTCTTTTGTGTTTGGCTTATTTCACTTCACACTCGGTCCTCAGGGTTCATCCATGTAGCTAGTGTCAGAATTTCCTCCTCCTGCCCTTGCTTTTTTTTTTTTTTTTTTTGCTTAAGATTGATTTATTTGGCGGGGGAGGGACAGAGGAAGAGGGAGAGAGAGAAAATCAAGCAGACTCTGCACCAAGGGCAGAGCCCGGCATGGGTCCAGGTCCAGACTGGAAGCAAAATCAAGGGTCAGGCGCTGAACTGGCCGTGCCACCCAGGTGCCCAGCATTTCCTTCCTGTTGAAGGCCGACTGATATGCCACCATCTGCATAAACCGTGTCACATTTATCCATTCCTCCACCGGTGGGTACTTGGGTTGCTTCTACATCTTGACTATTGTGAGAGATGCTTCTGTGACGTGCATGTGCGATATCTCTTCAGGATCCTGCTTTCAGTTTTTTGGATACATACCCAGAAGCGGAATTGCTGGGTCACATAATAATTCCATTTTTCATTTTTTGAGGAACTCTCATACTGTTTTCCTTAGGGACTATACATTTTACATTTCCACAACCAGTGTACATGGGTTCCAGTTTCTTCACACCCTCACCAACACTTGTGATTTTCTGTTTGTCTGATGGTAGCCCTTCTAGTGGATGTGAAGTGATCAGGACTGTCTTTAGGGTTAGTTTGTAGCAGTTTGATTATTAGATGTTTAGGTGTAGATTTTCTTCTCGCTTGGAATTAATTGATCTTAAATCTAAAACTTCATGTCTGTCATCAAATCTGGATTGTTGTTGACTGTCATTTCTTTAAATATTTTTCTTTCTTGATGCCTTTATTCTGTACCTCCCCCTTTTTAAAAAAAGATTTTATTTATTCATTTGACAGAGATCACAAGTAGGCAGAGAGGCAGGCAGAGAGAGGGGGGAAGCAGGCTCCCCACTGAGCAGAATGCCCGATGCGGTCCTCGATCCCAGGACCCTGAGATCATGACCTGTGCCGAACATAGAGGCTTTAACCCACTGAACCACCGAGGTGTATAGTCTCTCCTTTTGAGACTCCAGTGACACAGATGCTGGACCTTTGTTTCTATCCCACAACTCTCCCCAAAGCTCTTGTTTCCCTCCCAATCTTGTTTTTCTCTCTGTTCTTCAGATAGGATGATTTCTATTGGTCTGTCCTTGCTGTCTTTCTCTGCTGCTATTTTCTTTCTGCTGTTGAGCCCATTGAGTTTTAAGTATACAACCTACTATACAATATACAATATATTATGTTATTCGTTCTGTCATTTCCATTTGTTCCTTTTTTAGTTTAAATGCTGAAAATTTCTAAAATTTTATATGTGTTTTCCTTTGCCTTCTGGAGCATAGTTAGGCCAGATGCTTTCATGTGTTTGATAAATTCAGTATCTGGTCATCTTGGGGTTAAAATATGTTACCATTTGCCTTGAGAAATGGCCGTATTTTCCTGATTTTTTTCTACATCAATGAATTTGGATTGTATGGTGGATTATCTTTTATAGACTCTGGGTCCTGTATCATCCTCTGGAAAATACTGGATCTTTTCAAATTCAGACTGAAGGTGGGTAGTGGTTTGAACATCCCTGCAGCTCTTGAAGCAAGGAGGGGGCTCCTCCGCACCCGCGTAGCTCCGAGGTGAGCCGGAGCCCACGCAGGCTCATTCAGGACACATGAAGAGTCTCCCTTTCTCTTCAGCTACCCTGGACCCCATTCTGGGTACCCGTGTACAGGAAGGTGGAATTTTTGTTAGAGGGTGAGGCATCTGCACGGTCAGCATACCAGTGTGGCTCCCTGACTGGGGTCTATCCTCAGGCTGAAGGCATAGGGGAAAAAATGGGGCAGCTCAGCCAGACCATTCCTTCTTTGAGTTCTCCCTCTACAATTCAGCTACTATTGTGTACTTCTTAGAATCCCCGGGTGGTGGTTTTTCGGTGCTCTGTCTAGATTTTTTAGCTATAATCAGTTGAAGTGGGATGGGTCGTCACCCTGCTGGGGCAGAACTAGAATGACTGTCCTTTTGTTCGTTTTTGACAAAGGGATGACTTAGAAGTATGGTTTGGGCTTTATTTTTATTTCCAGGAAGTTCTGGTTAAGGGTGCGTCCTTGAAATGAATAAAGAGCGTGATTTTACTGATAAAAGATGCCATCTTTGTGTTTTAATTTCACGAATCAAAAACTTTTGTGTAAAGTAAATGAAGAAAAAATTGTTGGAAACTTGAAGAGAGGTGAGTTAAACCAGAGTCATAGTAGGATATTTAAAATACTTTTCCTGGTTTTTAAGATTAAATATGGAATTTAAATAATGAAATTGATTTCCTCAGTCTGCTTCATTTAATGGCTAATTGCCCACCGATAAGTTTATTCCCATTCTTTCCACATTTCTTATAAAACATTTTTTTAAAAATCAAAACAATAAAAAACCTGGCCACATACAAAAATCGCAAGTTCTCTACGCAGTGCGGCTCTGCGCATCCTGGACGGCTGTGAGGTTGAGTTGGGTGTCTTTGTTTTTTGATCCCTGCAGTCATGGAGTTTTACCAGCTTGTGTGCTGGGCCTGCTGGGGGGTGGCTGCCTCTTGCCGCAGGTGTACCACACAGGTCGTGGAGGCCAACCGGCTTCACTTCTCAGAGTCCACTCCTTTGTGTCTCCTCCTGGTTTACAGGCTCTGGAATTGGAGATGCACTGGTGTGAGTAATTTGGTAGCAAGAGACTGCATGGTTCGCCCAAGAGCACATGCCTCCTCCTGGCTCAGTGCTCTCTGCCCAGCCGGTACCCATGGCTGCTCCGTCGGAGTCTCACAATGAATTTATTTTCAACGTAGTTTGGAGATGAAAGGAGTCAAGGCAGGAGTGGGAATGCTTGGAGATCACATGAACTTCGCTGCATTTGAAATTTAGAGGGCTCCCAGGAAATCTCTGCTCATCATGGTTTTTAAGAAAATTATTTAGGTTTTGGGGCACCTGGGTGGCTCAGTGGGTTGAGCCTCTGCCTTCAGCTCAGGTCATGATCTCAGGGTCCTGGGATAGAGCCCTGCATCGGGCTCTCTGCTGGGCAGGGAACCTGCTTCCCTCTCTCTCTGCCTGCCTCTCTGCCTACTTGTGATCTCTGTCAAATAAATAAATAAAATCTTAAAAAGAAAATTATTTAGGTTTTGGTTTATCCATTGTCAAGTTTATTGATTTGGATAATTGAGGGAGGATTATTAAAGGAAAACCGCCAGATTTTAAAACAGAATCAGTGTTGCCTGGGTAGCTCATTTGGTTAAGCATCTGACTCTTAATTTCAGTTCAAGTCATGATCCCGGAGTCTTGGGATCAAGCCCTACATCAGGCTCCACGCTGGGTTGAAGCCTGCTTCACAGTCTCTTGTTTCCTTCTCCCTCTATCCCTCCTCCTCTTAAAAAAAAAAAAAAAAATATAAAACAGGGAAATAGAAAATAAGCCCAAAGAAAAATTAGTTATAGATCCTAGCAGGGTTAATATTTTAGAATATACGTCCTTCCAGTGTCTAAACAGACAGGTCACTTGTCTGGCTCCTTCGGTGGAGCTTGTGGTTCTTGGCCTTGGATTCGTGACTTTGAGCCCCACGTTGAATGTAGAGATTACTGGGAAAAAAGCAAGCAAACTAGACTGATGGTCTGTTTTTGGCCTTACCACCCTGAAAGTTCTCAGTGTTGTCTGATCTTAGAAGCTAAACGAGGTTGGACCTGGTTACTGTTTGGATGGGAGACAGACACTGAGCTCTGTGTGTGCGTGTGTGTGTGTACACACATGTGAGTACACACACACATCTCAAAAAAATGAGATAATTAAAACATGCATTTTTAGCCTTTTTTTAAACCTGCTATATAGTTTGTATCTTTTTAGATTGATTATTCAGATCTAAGTAATTTTAATTGATGCAGAATTTTCCAGTGTGAGTATATACTATATTATTAGCTTACCAGTATTGGACTTAAGATTTCTGTTCCAGTTTTTGTTGCTAAAAACAATGCTGTCTGTATGGTGACTAACATAACACGATAAAAACAAAAACAAAAAAGCAGTACTCTTGACTGTCTTGGTATATATATTTCTTTGTACTTGCTCCATTATTAGGCTGATACTCTACATGTGTAATTGCTGTGTAAGAGGTTACGTACTTTTTAGGAATCTTTGAGAGACAAAAAATTGTCTTCTAGTTTTGTGTTTGTAGTTACTGGTAAGGTTTACTGAACATTTTTAGTTATCTTTGTGAATTACCATTCGTATCTGTTGCCCATTTTCCCATTAGTTGTCCATGTTTTAATGCTTATTTGTAAGTTCTTTTCACTGGAATGTAAACTCATCATATATTCAAAGTATTTTCACCCAATTTATTGGATTTACCTTTTTTTTTTCTTTTTTTTTAAGAGAGAGGTGGGTAGGAAAGGGGATGGGGAGAGGGAAAAAGAGAATCTTAAGCAGACTCCACACCAGCTCGGGCTCGCTCGCACGACCCTGGGATCCTGACCTGAGCTGGACTCCTGAGCTGGACTCTGGAACCGGATGCGGAACCACCTGAGCCCCTGGCCCCGCTGGACTTGCTTCCAAGTTCAGTGTCTGCACTTACGGAGTCTGTGAAGCTTGGTCTGGGTCAGACGCCCCCAGGGTGCTTCGCTGCTGTTCCTGGTGCCACATGGTGCTGTTGCCAGACCGGGAGCCTTGTTCTCAGCGTCTCTCTTTCCCCACCAGATGCCGACCCTGAGGTGACGAGGGCAATGCTGCGCTGGGTGTACACGGACGAGCTGGAGTTCCGGGAAGACGACGCGTTCCTGACGGAGCTGATGAAGCTGGCGAACCGGTTTCAGCTGCAGCTCCTCAGGGAGAGGCAAGTCGCCGGGGTCCCCAGAGCCCCTCCGCCCTGTGGCTGGGCTGGGACCGAGCCGAATGCTGCTGCCGACGGATGGGACTCTGTTGTGGTGGGGACGGGGTTTTCCCTCCCTTGCTTGGTGTGATTTGGCCAGAGCTTTTCGGTATTCTCTTTCCTTTCACTGATATTTTTTAAAACCTGGGATTACGTGTTTGTGAGCTGGTAAATGAGTATGAGCCACTTTGGATGATGTGCCCAGACCCCAGCCTTCCCTCCAGTGCCACTTCCTGGGACAGTCGTCCTGCTTTGTGGCATGATACACGTCTTTGGGGAAGTCCTCGTTCAGATTCTTCTCGTTAGAAGCTTGTTTGTGCGGCTCGCAGACAGCATTCCCGAGTTCTTCCTTCATTGGTTACTGGTTTCTGTGTCCTCACGGAGGCAGCCTGCTGGGTTTTGTTAATACTTAGTTTTCTCTGTTGGTCCCCCTGTCGGCCGTCCAGAGCAACAGAAAGCATAGTGTCACCGTATGATGTCGTGCAGATGCCCTTTGGTTTTTGTGGGGGGTGCGGCTGCGGGTGTCTTTCACGTCACTTGCTGATCTCTTGTATCCCCTTGGGTGCTGCAGGAGTAGCTCGTCTCGTGGGTGAGTGAAGGGGGGTTTCAGTCCCTGCTGTGTTGCCCTGGGAGGGCCTGGAGCTGCTCCCTGTCTCCACCGAGGGACTGGCGTCTGCCGGCCCCCACCCCGTGAATGCGTGTGCAGGCTCCTCCCCCGGCGCTGTGATGGAGGTCAACCCCAGTGCATTTTGATATCTAAATCCAATATAACAAAAACCCCAAACAGGTCTGCGATAGGTAGGCACATACTGTATTCTGTTAGCAAAGCTAACTTGACCATGGAGGCCTTTGATTTGGGTGAGTCAGTGAACTATCTGGGTGAGTTAAGAATGATTTTAATTAGATTGAATATGATTTGTGTCTTTTCTTTTCCCAATTTCCTGAGCTTTTTTCCATTGACCTTGTTGAACTTGCTTGTAAATTAAATTGCTTTGATAAATATGCCCTGGGGTTGGAGTGGTTTAGGTAATTGTAATTTGTGTAATAGATTTAATTAACATGTTTATTGACTGGTTAGGCTTCTTAACCATTAGCATTATCAGATGCTCCATTTTGTGCTGTTGGGTGGGGGCATTAAGTTGTTACCTGTCCTGGTGGGGCTGGAGGGCACCCAGGAGTGGGGGTTTGGGGGTGGTGGTGGGCCGATGTCGGCTCTTGACAGGTCTCAGGGCGCCCACTGCTGCGGGGCAGGAGGGTGTAGTGTGTGTGCATCCGTGACAGTGTAGGGCTCTGTGGGAATTGTTGGTCCTGTGGGTATGTTGGGATCTCAGAGGTTTGGGAGTGCTTCACCACTTTGATGAAAAGGAAGTTTTTGGGAAGTATTATCAGAAAGATACTTTTTAAAAAGGAGAACTAATAGTAAATGCTAAAAATTGACAGTTACGATAATAGTTGTTTTCCTGCTTATAAAATACAAGCTCAGTGTATGGCAGTTGGAAAACATTGAATAACATAGAGAAAAAACCCTAAGTCACCTGTAATTCAACCAGATAATGTTTTGTTGTTTCTCCTGTCGGTACTCCTATTCTTGCACATGGGAGTGATACTGAAACTAGATAGAGTTCGTGAGATGCTTAATTCTTGCTTGATTTTGTACTTTTTTTTTTAAGATTTTATTTATTTATTTGAGAGGGAGATCACAGGTAGGCAGAGAAGCAGGCAGAGGCAGAGGGGGAAGCAGGCTCCCCACTGAGCAGAGAGCCCTATGCGGGGCTCAATCCCAGGACCCTGAGACCATGACCTGAGCCGAAGGCAGAGGCTTTACCCACTGAGCCACCCAGGTACCCCTTGATTTTGTACTTTGAAAACTGTTTTTGTATATCTATATCCTTTTAGTGTTTTAAAATTAAAAACATGTATTCACAACAGAATTCCTTCAGAGGAAAGTTAGTCTGTCCTGCTACTGTTGAAAGAGATGACAAGAACTAAGAATCTGAATTTTTAAATAAGATATCATGGTCTTCCATGTAACCATAATGTGAGTGTACATTGATGTTGTGTAAACCACGTTGGTTACTAGTTACGCGCTTGCGGGAGAATGAATGGCACCCTGGGGGCCCCAGAGTGAGGTGAAAGTGAAGTGTCTGCCGCTGATAACGAAACACCTGTCTTCAGGAAACACATTCCAGTATCTTGGTATGAGTGTCTTCGGCAGCAGAAAGGAGAAGGGGATTTGTCTGTACAAGTGCTGTGCAAGAGGCTCTGCAGACACGGGTCAGTGGTCCCTGGGGTGGGATGGTGGGACGGATGCACCCGGGTGTCGGCGCTGCACATTTGAGAAGTGTCACCGCGCCGGCAGAGGACCTCTGTCCCTGGACGCTCTGGTCTCATAGCCAGTCACGGTCACTTGGTGGACCACGACTCAGAAGTAAGTCCTGGTGTTCGTAACAGTTACTTTCTGAGGTGCCCTTTGATTGACAAGTGCCCTGTGGGCGGCGCTTCCTTACACCACGGCACCTGCACTGCTTAGAAACAAAGAACCCAGGCATCCCTCTTGGAATGCAGTCAGTGCCCGCCCTGAGTGCTGGATGGAGTAAGGTCGGCAAGATTGTCCCCCGGAGCTGTGCTCATTCTTCTCAGGGCCTTTTTAAAACGGCTCCATCCTTCCCCATCTCTCTCTCTCACTCGTGACCTTTCTCCACCTCTGTGAGCTGCACCTCACCTACTCAGATGGAGACTTATCTGCTGGCTCGCACGTGTTCTCACTGTAGTACGAAGCCAGCCCGTGTGATAAATACTGCTCTGCCTTGAGAAGGCCCCCACCCTGACAGGCACACCAGCCACGCATGCGTGCTGTGTGGGGCTCTTAGCTCCCTTTGTCTTGAAAAATGCGTGGAGATCCTCTATTACTGTGCGTAGCAGGAGGCAAGAGGCACGGGGGTTCCGTGGACCTCTGTCCAGGTCTTTCTTCCTGCACAGTGCTGTGCTCTCAGTGCCGTTCTGCCCCCGTGAACAGAAGAGGGTTTCTGTGGGAGCTGCAGGACAGACAAAGCCACGGTAGGCCGCCAGGCCTCTGTGATGCCCTTGGAGGGCACCACTTCTACGCAGATGTGTAGGCAACGGGTGGAATGATGGTGCCGTTGGCCTCCTTCCCCCCAAGTCCCAGTCCTGCAGAGGCTCCCTGCAGCCTCCTGGAGTTTGGAGTCGGCTTCCCAGTGCAGCATCTCCTGGGCCAGGGGGTGTGTCAGCTTTGTGCCAACAGGGGCCTGCCGGCCTGGGTGACATAATGGATGCTTTTTTATTAGTGGATGTGAGAGCCTCGTGGTGGTGGTGCTTGGTAGCAGGCTGTTTGGATGTCTGTGCAGCCAGTTTTTCTCTCTGGTGTACTCTGTAAATCATGTGAGGGATGTATGTGTTATACACGGTGGGCGTACTGCATGTACCATGGTCGCACTACAGGTGTAGTGGGGGTGCACTGTGTGTGTCCTACGGGTGTTGTGTGTGTATACTACAGGCATAGTGTGTGTACTGTGGGCTTAGTGTGTGTGTACTGCGGGCATAGTGTGTGTGTACTGCAGGTGTAGTGTGTATACTGCAGGAATAGTGTGTGTGTACTGCAGGTGTAGTGTGTGTATACTGTAGGCATAGTGTGTGTGTACTGTGCGCATAGTGTGTGTACTGCGGGCATAGTGTGTGTACTGCAGGTGTAGTGTGTGTGTACTGGGTGTGTCACTGTGTGTCCTGTGTGTACACTGGATGTAGTGTGTGTATACTGTGGGTGTAGTGTGTGTGCTACAGGCATAGTGTATGTGCTGTGGGTGTAGTGTGTGTATACTGGGTGTGTACTGTGAGTTCACTGTGTACTGCGTGTATCCTGCGGGTGCACCGCAGGTTCACTCTGGGTGTAATGGGTGAAACTTTGTTGTCTCTCCACATTCTCTTGTGGGTGTTTACAAGTCAGCTTTATCGAGTGATAATTCCCATACCATACAGTTTGCCGTGGGAGGACTTTTCCGGGATGTGGATTTACTGAGGCGTGCGTAGAGCCTCCTCTCGGAAGCTCCTTTGAAGCCTTGTGGGTGGAAACTGCACACATGTCCTATACAGTACATATTTTTTTTTTAAGATTTTATTTATTTATTTGACAGAGAGAAATCACAAGTAGTCAGAGAGGCAGGCAGAGAGAGAGAGAGAGGAGGAAGCAGGCTCCCCGCTGAGCAGAGAGCCCCATGCGGGACTCGATCCCAGGACCCTGAGATCATGACCTGAGCCTAAGGCAGCGGCTTAACCCACTGAGCCACCCAGGCGCCCTGTACAGTACATATTAAAGGAGTGAATTTGACCCATAATGTGTTTGGTCTTGTAGGTGCATGTGTGTGATTAATGGGGTTCGCGGAATCACATATAAGTCAGTTGGGGTTATGTTTCATGTGTCTATTTAGAGGTTATTTTGATTCTGACCAGAGTGGTCTGTGTGGTATGATGCTAGTCTTGTACTTTTAAATACGGTAACTCAGCCGTGAATTCACCCTGATTCCCCTGCCTGCTCACACGTCAGCGTCGCTGGGTTAGACCACCAGTACTCCGCTCATGGCCTCGGTGTGCTCACTGATGAATCTGTTCGTCCTGAAGACACCGCTCACCATTAATTTCTCTCGCAGATGTGAGAAGAGCGTCATGTCTCTGGTGAACGTCAGGAACTGTATCCGCTTCTATCAGACGGCGGAGGAGCTGGGCGCTGGCACGCTGATGAACTATTGTGCGGAAATTATCGCCAGCCACTGGGTGAGTGCGAGGTGGAGGGCTGTGAGCACAGCACATGCGTGGCAAGCCGGAGACCTGGGCTCGGGCCTGCTTCTGTGAACGTTCCTCTCTGACTCCTGCTTGCGTAAGATGACCAGAGAGATTCTTCTGGGCTCTGACGTCTCCTGATTGCAGAGCAGAGAGGCAGGAGGTAATTCAGGTTAAGAAACAGGCTTGGAACGAAAGGACCCCGCCTGCGTCCTCTGTCTGCAGAAGCTGCCCGCAGGCCTTGGGCGCTTGGCAGTGCTGTTTCCAGGCGGCTGCGGCTCTGCAGTGTGGGGGGAGTGTCCTTAAGTTTCGATTTGCCCTGCTCAGAAGTGTTCGTCATAGAGAACGGTTTTGGCATTTCTTTGTTGTGTTCTTTGCTTTTTGTTTTTTTTTTTAAGATCTTATTTATTTATTTGACAGACAGAAATCACAAGTAGGCAGAGAAGCAGGCAGAGAGAGAGAGGAAGCAGGCTCCCTGTGGAGCAGAGAGCCCGATGTGGGACTTGATCCCAGAACCCCGGGATCATGACCTGAGCCGAAGGCAGAGGCTTTAACCCACTGAGCCACTCAGGTGCCCCTGTTCTTTGCATTTTTATTTATTTATTTATTTATTTATTTATTTTTACTTTTTTTAAAGATTTTATTTATTTACTTGAGAGAGAGACAGTGAGAGAGAGCATGAACGAGGAGAAGGTCAGAGAGAGAAGCAGACTCCCCATGGAGCTGGGAGTCCGATGCGGGACTGTTCTTTGCATTTTTAAAAGAATCACACCTAGGGCTCTGTTTTATGAGCTAGTTTCTGCACATGGTTCTGTGCTTAACAGTATTGTGAGGAAAGGTGTCTAAAATAATAGGGTTGTGAAGAATTGAGACAGGAATGGTGGTCTTTCTGCTATGATAAATAAAAATTTAGAGGTTTGCGGTAGTGGAGACTGCCTGTTATCAGCGGGGACTCCTCTGGAAATTCTGATGAACTCTGAGCTCTCATCTTTGTAGGGGTACAGACGGCATACCCCCTGGAGGGCTCCTGGCAGCATCCTGGGTAGGGGTCAGGGTTGCTGTCCTGTGTCTGGAAGGCATGGTGGGGTGCAGTGGATGGTTCTGGCCCTGGGTCCTGGCTTGGACACTTACTCCCTGTGCGAACCAGAGCAGGAGTTCCTGAGCCCCTTCGTGCTGTCCGTCCTTCTGTGTCATCCAGAGAGGGGGAATGCTACACTCTCTTTAAAGAAGGGACAGACACCTTCCGAGGGCTTCTTCATGAATGTCTGTTATCGCTACTGCTGACGTGTCGGGTCTGCTCTGCTTTCAACTGTCCTGCCCTCAGGATGACCTGCGGAAGGAGGACTTCAGTAGCATGGGTGCCCAGCTGCTGTACAAGATGATCAAGTCCAAGACCGAGTACCCGTTGCACAAGGCAATCAGAGTAGAGAGAGAGGATGTGGTCTTCCTGTATCTGATCGAGACGGACTCACAGGTACTGACGTGCTTTTGCCCAAACAAACCTGCTTGTTTTTCTCTAAAATGTCCCTCACTCCTTCAGGCCGTCACTGGCATGGTCTCTCATGTACCTGTGTCTGTGCCATCTGAGCTTTTCCTCTGATGCTCCTGAAAACCCTTTCGGCCTTGGCCCGTTGGCCGTTTCCAACGCGGCTTCCACGTGTGTAGGTCATTGCTGGAGCAGTACCTGACTTCCAGGTGCCAAAACCTGCTTCAGTTTTCTTTTGCTGCTGTAAGAAATTGCCACAAACCTAGGGGCTGAAATCAGCGTGGACAGGTCATCTTGAAGCATTTTTGGTTGGGAGTCCAGGGCGGGCCCATGTACGTTTGGGGAGGCGGCAGGGCGGGGTCCTTCCTGGAGGCTGGCGGAGAGAATCCCTTTCCCGATTGTTTGGCACGGTGGCAGAGTTTACTTCCTTGTGGTTACAGGACAAGTGTCCCCATTTTCTTGCTGGTTCTCAGCAAGGGGCTCTTCTGGATCTCCGGAAGCCACTACATTGCTCCCTCTTCTGGCCGGGACGGTGTGTCAAGTCCTCGCATCCCGTCTTTCTGACCTGCTCTTCTGCTTCCCTCTGTCCCTTCTCAGGACACGTGTGACCAGCTGGGTCCCTCCTGGGTAACCCAAAATGCATTCCCTCAAGGTCCTTAACCTTAATGACATCTTCAAAGTCTCTTTTGTTGGGGATCGTGGTACAGCTCCAGGGACTAGGACAGCGACATCTTCAGGGGCTATCACTCTGCTGACCGCAGTGCCCAGTGAGCCATTGCTTCTGACAGAGGGGAGCACAGCATGCTTTGTCCTGGGTGTCTGGCACCCGGGGAGTCATCCTGCTCTGTGGGGAATTTGATACTAAGCCATAGTCTCTTATGAAAATGTTAGCTGTTCGCCGTCGGGCTGTGACCCTCTGCCCTGGCCTTTGTGCTCCCACAGCAGTGTCTCCATTTCCATTTTGGTCCTGTACTGTCTTCCGCTGTGTTTGTGTCTGCTCTGGGATCCCTGCTAATTCTTTGTTCCCTGGGAGGCTTGTGCCCCAAGGAGGCCTGAGAAAAGTTCGTGAATTTATTGGGACTTGGAGAGTATGCAGTGTTAGAGCACTAAATTCAGTATTTATATAAAAAGATGGTATGTTAGAGTCCAATTGGGAGAGATTGAAATCAGCTGTATTCACTACTGACTGGGCACTAATTTACAAATTTGTGTGTGCAGCTCCCTGGAAAACTGAACGAAGTGGACCATAATGGAGACCTGGCTCTGGATCTCGCCCTGTCACGACGACTGGAGAGTATTGCCACCACGCTGGTTAGCCACAAGGCTGACGTGGACATGCTCGACAGGAACGGCTGGAGCTTGTTGCATAAAGGAATCCAGAGGGGTAGGAAGAAGCGGTATACCTTGTCTTCTTCTCTGCAAGCAATTTTACTTTCATCTGGGTAATTCTCGAAGATTCTATGACCCCGTGGCACACATTGTGAAAAGCCTTTTCCAGCTGCACATGATGAGAATCTGTGATTGGTGGGTAGGAGGACCTGGGGCTTGCGCCGTGTTCTTAGGCTCTTGTGGGGTCAGCAGTGCCCCTGGAGGAAGGGCCAGGGAAAGGGCACCTCCAGAAGGACCTTGAAGCTGTATGCCACGGATGTGCATCACTCTCTCGAGGACTTGTGGCAGGAGGACTTTACTTGTATCAGGGACTGTGAGAGGGAAAGGATCAAAACCACGCATGTCTAGACACACTCTTGGCTTCAGAATGTTCAGTTGGACGGGTTAGGCTTCTGTCCTGGCAGAGTGATGCAGCTTCATTTGTTCTCGGAAGGTTCTGGAATTGTAGCTGTATTGAGAGTATGTTGTTCATCGTGGGAAGAATATGGAAGTGATAGAATTAAGGTCAAAACATTTTAATCTTAATGCTACAAGGGAAAAAAGTACTAGTCTTTTTTGTTTTATTTTTCCCATTTTCCCATGGCCTTACTGATTTTTAAGTCCCAGACGGGTCCTGCTTGCGTCCACTTTACAGTAGTCGTATCTGACAGGGTGAGACGCGGTCTGGAGGCAGCGTTCCAGCACGGAGTGACAGCTCTCCCGACTGCCAGAAGCTTCGACTTGTAGATGACCTGAGTGAAGTACTTGGCCACAGCCACTCTTCTGTTTACGTGTGGACGGCAGGGACAGAACGCACTGATCTCCGCACGTCCGAGCCCTGTGCATTCCCCTCTGCGGTCATGCGACCAGCATGACTGCGCTCTGGTACCATGCTCTTTTTGTGCCGCTACACCATCGTTCTTACATTTGCTGTTGCCATTCATTCGCATGTTCTGTTGCTCACAAGTTGCTCCTGGGTGGTGGGATGTAGTCACTTCAAATATGGGCCTGTGGCAGCTGTGGCTTTGCTCTTTTTGGGCAAAGGTTTTAGTAAAAATATCCCTCAGAGCCATGTGTCAGTGTTCAGCTTGTTGGCTGGCGGAGAGGAAAATGTTGCTCATCAGCGGGAAGGAGCTCCTCGGAGAGGATGTCAGCGCCGAGAGCAGACGCGTTTCCCGGGTGGCGCTCCGCACAGTGTGCAGCCGTTGGGCACTTGGCGCACCGGGCGTGTGTGCAGTGGGGAAGGTTCCCACCACATGGGGAATTATTTTTCCCATACTGTGTGGTGTCTGAGATGTTTGTTTTGGAAACAAATACACTTGTTACTAAAAAAAAAAAAATCCCAGAATTCTATTTCTTTTCTCTTAGGGAGTTAAATTCTTATGTGTGTTGAAAAAGCATCTTGGGCGAGTTATTAAATATTTTGGTGATTGCTTAGTTACGAGAGTTGCCAAGAACTGGTGATGCCTTTCTGATGCTTGTTTTCAGGCGCCTTAATCTTCCTCTCTGAATTGGTCCGTTGCCTGAGAGCCTGTGTGTGCCAGCGTGGCCTGCATTGTCCTGATGCTTTCAGCCTGGAGAGCGGGGCTTGGTGTGGCGGGCCGAATGCTGGCGCTGGAGTGTGGGTGTGCTGGGGTTTGGATCTGGACTCGTGTGCCTGCTCGGGGACCTCCGGTCCGTCTTTCAGTCGCCACTGGGGTCTCCACTCCCTCTTGTGCAGAGTGGGGATCCTTGTCGTTTTCTAGTGTCGGCAGCCCGTGCGGCACGGTGACTGCCGGGTGGTGGGCGCAGCCCCTGGCTGCTGAGCCACCATCAGCTCCAGTCCCCATAGGGCTCTTTCCCTCTTCCTTCTGTAGCCTGCGCCGTCAGGCTGTGGACCTTCCAAAATGACTTCATTGAGTAATGTACTTCATTTTACCTGTTGGCCTTACTCGAAGTTCATTGCCATTTGAACAAAGATCTCTGTTTTGAGAGATGTGGGCTTGCTTCTGGGTGCCCACCGGAATCTGTGCCAGTCAGTTCCGTGAAGAATGACACGGGCAGCCGGTGTCTGTGGGCGAGTCCGTGGGAGGCAGACAGGTGGCCTGAGGCGAGAAGGTGACTCTCGCTGTTCAGGCGCAGCTGGCGCACAGCGGTGACCTCGTAGTAATCGGCGCCGTAGTTCTGCTCGCTGCTCGCGGTCCATTCACAGATGGCGCCACCGCCGGGGGCCACACGGGGCTGGCTGTGTTCGTGGTGAAGTCACTGGTTCCCTGAACACAGCCCCACTCCGGAAGCTGCACAAAAGAGCTTTGTGTGGAGTTTAGGTTTGATGTTGCTGCTGTTAGGGATACGCTGATGTGGACAAGCCATGTTGGTGAGGCCTCGTGCACCTGCTGTGCTGCTGGATGAGGACGAGGGAGTGACCGACTTCCAAGTACCAGATAGTCTCACTGTGATTGTTGCTGGTTTTTTCTTTTTTTTAAGATTGTATTTACTTATTTGACAGAGAGCGTGTGAGCGAGAGGGAGCATAAGCAGGGGAGTGGGAGAGGGAGAAGCAGGCTCCCGCCGAGCAGGGAGCCTGACTCAGAGCTCTATCCCAGGACTTGGGGCCATGTCCTGAGCCCAAGGCCGACACTTAACGCTTAACGACTAAGCCCCCTAGGCCTCCCCTATTGTAATTGTTTTTGGTGGAAATCTCTGTAAGATGTGTTAGAAGTTTTCTTCCTGACAGAAACTTTATAAATGGTGTTTTTGGTATTTTCCATTTTCTCCCTTTGCTCTGCTCTTTGATGGCCATCGTCTTTTCCCTCTAGACTGTGCACCCACGGGCTTTCCTTTAGTGGAAAACGTCCCCAGTTTTCAGTGTCCAGGAACTCCTCGATAGCTTCTTGTGTGGGGTGCATGCGTTTATGTGCATATGTGTATATAAGTAAGATAAAAGTCTTTGGCTCTTGATAATCAAGTAAGTCTAATCTAAAAGCTCTAAGTCTTTTAAGAGGGCTTAAGACAGACCGTTCCATTTCATTGTCCCTCTGCAATCCCTGTGCAGGCGGTGGTTGGGTGTCCTCGACCCTCGCTTCTGTGGGCCGTCTTGCCTGGTCGACCCTCTTTGTTTAGTGTGTCCAGGCTTCTCCGCACGCTGTCCATGTTTCTCTCTTAGTCTGGAATGTGTGCTGAGCTTGAAGGCGTGAAACCCCAGCCCTTCCCCCAGTATCACGCACCTTGTCTTCTCATCTTGAGGCCCTTTGTCCCAACAATCCTGAGTTTTCTTTCCAGAAGTGGCTTTGTCTGGGATATTGTATTCTGTTGCTAATGTTTGTACATATTCTCTCTTAGACGGAGTCTCTGGGGGCTGGTTTGTACCTCTCCGTGTACGCACGTGTGAATAGTGAAGGCCCCCCCCCAGCGTGGCCTCAGACCCGCGCGTTACCGTCACGCTCAGAGTGCTGCCGTTGGCCTGTGCGCAGCAGTCTGAATTTTGGTCCTTTGCTCATGATGTCGGTAAAGATTGCTCTTTCCCCCAGACCCCGGGAAAAAACGGAGGGCTAAAGAAGAGGCTGGTTAGAGAAATCTTAAGGTGCCTGAAGTCATAATTGATAGAATCAGAGCCAGTCTGTTGAAGTGGGACCTGGTAGCCTTGACCGGCCAATCCGTTTTCTTCCCAGACATTCCCCTGGTGCCTGTTTTACATAAGATGGAGCAGGCACAAGTTAGATCAGATGCGGATTAGTCAGCAGCTGATTGGCCTGTGGCTGCCGTGTACCTCCATGCCAGGGCTGATATTCTCTGGCAAGATGGTCCCTTGGAAAGAAAGTACAGAGCCCGTGTCAGGCTCTGCGCTCAGTAGGGAGTTTCCCTGAGGATTCTGTCTCTCCCTCTCCTGCTACCCCGTCCCCTGCTTGCACACGTGTGTGCGCATGTGCTCTCTCTCAAATAAATAAAATCTTTTAAAAAAATGAGCACGGGAATACAGATAACACTTGAGAATTTTGCCACTCTTGAAACCTTAAGCCTTATTCTACACATTGAGACTACAGAGTATAGTTGAAAATTAATGATATTGCAAGATATAGAAGAAAACTTGGCATAAATGACTTTGAAAAGAGAAAATTGTCATCTGGAGGTTGGGATTCAAAGGAGTGTACGTCTATCTCCAGCACTCACAGAATCGGACACAGAAGAGCATGTCTGGATGCAGAGATGAAAACAGGCCGTGCAACGGACACCGGCGTCTGTGATGTGTGTAGCCGAGTGGTTCTGCAGTGCCTTCAGCCGTGGGCGTCCACCCCCAGACTCCGCACGTGTGGAGTAGGAAGTCCACTGTCACGGCGGGTGCTCTGCATTCGGGGGCGCTGCCCACTGAAGAAGGGTGTGATTTTCAGGAAATTTATCCTGTAGACCTAGGTGAAGTGGTGACAGAATCCACAGAAAGTGTCCCTGAATCTTGCTGGGACGACTTAGCCAAGTCCCGAGTCACATCCACCAATTACACCTCGCCCGGCAGGGGAAGGAGGCAGGGAAAGGATGTTTCCTCTGGAGGACATCCCTGTAGTGAGCTCCTCCGTGCCCCCTGGAGGTTCCCTCCCACTGGGCAGAGTGCCTCGAAGCCACCGCCCTGCCTTTGTAACTGGGTGGCTTCTTTGTTCACAGTTCAGTAGCTTAGGGTGCTTTGCTGCCCTGGCCTTCTTGTCTTTCCTTTTCTTTCTTTAGTATTTTATTTATTTATTTATTTGAGTGAGAGTGAGAAGCACAGGTGGGGTGGGGCGGGGGGTGGCTAGAGGGAGAGGCTGACTCTGCGCTGAGTGGGGAGCCCCATGCACTGTGTCTAGTGAGTGCTTTTTGCTTGCTTTGAGTTGTAAATGGAACCAAATCCAAGGAAGATTGAATTGTAAGTGATCTTAGAGCAAATTTAATTGCTCAGTCCCTGTCAACCTCCAGGTTAACTTGACAGGCGTACTTTAACTGCTTTTCCACAAATATTTTTGACTTGAAGTCATCAGATTGCTTGGTTCCAAGTTTAGCCGCGCATTTGCAGAACTATATACCTTTAGTACTGTCATGCATACTTAATTCTTGGTAGTTTCCGTGTTTCCTCATAGACAGCAGTTTAAGCTGCCAGAGTTACTGGATCTTATGTCCGTTACTCTGAATTAGTTTGGTATCTGTACATGGTCCCAGGCAGACTCTTGCACCTGCAAATGCTCCAAGACTTAGGGAAGTGGAGGGGACTGAGGAGGAAGCTTTGTTTTGACAGCCACTTAGTTTACTTTGTGGAGTATTTGTAGAGCGATGTGTACAGAGTCTTGGTTCAGATGCTCAGATGGAAACTTCTTGTCGAGACTGTCATGTCCATGCATAGTAGGTGGCGAACATGTCAGGGCCATCCTCCGGTCAGGAACCTGGGTGTGAGTGCAGCAGATTGGTGGTAGGAGTGGACCGTGGTCAGGAAATGAGAGGGGCATGGATTGTGCTGGGGAGGAATCTTGAAGCTATCCTTGAGAGCTGATGGCAAGGGAGGTCTGTCAGCACAGAAGCCTGCTGTGCTTGGGTAGTGCCCTGGAGGCGAGGGGCAGGGCAGAGGACAGCAGTGAATCAGAATTGAATGAAGCCTTTGGAGTTCAATGATGTGACTTCCCGATCTAGGTGACAGGTTTCCACTTAGAGGTGTCCCTAAGGTTCTGCCAAGAACCGTTGCCCGATGTCCCTTCTCTTTGTCTGCAGTTTTTCTGACTTTCTGAGGACCAGAATAGGCCAATAGGTCTTGTCGTGGGTGACCGTTGTCTCTGTTGTTTGTTTTCCAGGAGATCTCTTTGCTGCCACCTTCCTCATTAAGAATGGGGCCCTTGTCAATGCTGCTACATTGGGTGCCCAGGAGACACCGTTGCACCTTGTGGCATCGTGCAGTGCAAAGAAGCACTCGGCAGCTATGATGTCTGAGATGGCCCAGATCGCAGAGGCCCTTCTGCAGGCCGGCGCCAACCCCAACATGCAGGACAGCAAGGGCAGGTGAGCGCCATGTCCACAGAGGTGTTCTGTGGGGCACACAACGGCACACAGCTACACAGCTAGCAGTTGGTGTCTCTGCTCAGGCTCCTTTGTTGGACCGATGAGAGGCATGACTAACCCAGGGGCGTTTGGGGAAATATTTCCGCGCTTGGAACTGAGGTCCATGGACTTGTAAGCAGTTTGTATCTTGTTCGGGGGCTCACCGGTCCAGCTCCTCCAAGGGCACTTTGTCCCAGCGTCCTCATCAGAGCTGGTGGGGTACCGGGAAGGGGTGGCGCACCCCATCTGAAGGCGGTCTGTGGTAATTCCATGAGGTCTGGGCGTGGGGAAGTCCTTTGGGTTAGGCCTGGTTCTCGCTGCGGGTAAGGACGCCGGCTCCCTTCGGCTTTCCACAGCATGTCTGACAGCTGTTCTCCTGTTTCTTTGTCCTCTGCCCAGAAGTGCCTTGTGGAGGATCCCCTGTGGTTCTGAGTCTACGGAAGGGCTGCCTCCCCACTGGGGCGGCCATGTGGGAGGAGAGAAGGGACCTCTAGCAAGTGGGCCCCACTCTCTGTAGTCACGGCTCAGTATTTTATACCTTGGAAGAGCCTCTCACAGATGGAGGACGGAGCTTCGTGCAGTTGTTGGAGTGGGAGACAGCTGTGTGTGGAGGGACCCCGCAGTGAAGACAGATGGGTCTCTGGGACCCCACTGTTGTGTGACGGTTACTTTATTTCCCCAAGTGATTGCTTCCTTTTCCTCTTGACTCTGTTGACTCTGACTTCCTCCAGCTGCAGCACCCGTGGGCGGCGTGTGCCTCTGAGTTGGGTGCTGGTGGGGGGGGGGGGGCTTCAGGGCCCGCGAGGGCTGAATAAAGGCCGTGAAGGGCAATCAGAAGTGCCTCCTTCAGTCCCTGCCTGTTGGCACGCGGTGTCTGAGCATAACCCAGAGTTACAGGAAGAAAAACATTTGCTTGCAGACTCACGGAGGGTAGGTGGCGAGGAACACACCCTCACGTGTAGGGACTGCTGTTTCCGAACGTGAGGAGCTGCTCAGTGAGGGTCAGCCGTTCACTGGAGGGAACCTTACAGATCTCCCTTCTGTGGGTTCCTGTTCTCTTGGCCCCTGGCTAGATGGAGCCCTAGAAGCAACTCCATTTTCATTCTTAGAGACTCATTCGTGCTTTTGGACAGCTGTTTTCCAGGGCACAGAGAGCCTCTGTTGCAGAAATGCGGGGTTCTCGTGTTGTCCTGAGCCGTGCCTGTTCTGCGCTGACCCCGCTTCTCTCTCGTCCCCAGGACGCCCCTGCATGTGTGCATCACGGCCAGGAATGAGCACGTCTTCAGCCAGCTGCTGCAGTGCGAGCGGTACGCGCGGGGCACGGCGGGAGAGCAGCGGGGAGGGTGGGATGACGCGTGAAAAATCGTTCTCGTCCAGTGTCCTCCAGTGTTACGAAGGTTAGTAAGTAAGAGCCGGACGAGCAGTGGTCGTTCCAAGTGTGCAGAAAGGGAAGGTGAGGCTGTGGCCGGTCGGGGTCTGCAGCGGACTGTGTGAGCTGTTGGCGTGGCTTCCTCACTTCAGGCTGGATCTGGAGCTGAAGGACCACGAGGGCAGCACCGCCCTGTGGCTCGCCGTGCAGTACGTCACCATGTCCCCCGACCACTCCGTGAACCCCTTTGAAGACCTCCCGGTGGTGAATGGGACCTCCTTTGACGAAAACAGCTTCGCAGCCCGACTCATCCAGCGCGGCAGCAACACCAACGCCCCAGACACGGTCACAGGTGATGCGGGGGTGCCCCTGCGCTGGGGCCCAGGAAGCACCACATCCACGTTTGTACCAAATGGCATGGTCTTATGAGATCATCTGCGCTTTTCACTGTAGTAACAGCCCAAGTTATTTTTTTTGACATCAGGCTTCTAGCAGTTTAGTGGGACTCTGGTCTGTGAGGCAGAAACACTCCGTTTACTGGGTGTTGGGGGCGTCTTTGCAGGGCTCCAAAGCTGCTTTTATGTGCTTAAAAACCGTATCCCTCAGGATTTTGGTTTTGCTGGGTTATAGCTGTGATGCTTAACGTTTTAGAAATTAAAACAGAAGTTTGTAGAAGTTGTGTTAGCTTAAAAAATAACAAACCGTTCTATGTTTAAGATGGCTTTATTTATTTATTTTTAATGAAGAATGATGTTTAAAACAAAATTAAGTGGGAGAGTGACTGGTTTTCTGGGTCTGCATCTGTAGTCAGCGTTTTGAGACAAGTTGTTTCGGTGAGAGCGTGGGAAGGAAACACACCCTGACGTGTTGACGTAGCTGGAGGAGGGCGGTGCGCTCCCCCGGGTCTGCAGCGAGCAGAGTGACCGGGCTGTAGCTGAGAGTCCGTCGCAGCGTGGGGCCTGGAAGCGTGCCCACCAGCTGCTCGTACTCTGTGATGCTGGACCCGCGACCCGTCTGCCTGCGAACGGCTCTGCTCCCGACGTGGTCCGGTCACACCGTGACTTGGTCATTTGAAAAGTGCTGGTTTGCGGAGTTAATGGCGTCTTCAAACGCGTTTGTATCTCAGAATGACGTGTCTAGTGTCGCCACTGATCGCATCAGAGGAGACTGTTGTCTTCCGGTATCGATTAGCAGTCAGACCTGCAGTTTTCGATTAAAGTTTCCCAAATTCTAATACTCACTTGAAAGATCCACATTTTATCATCCGGCACAAATACTGCCGGTTGTCATTAGAGAGAGAGGCTCGAGTTTGTGCTCCTTCTCAGGAGAGTGTCTGTCAGCTGCTCAGTTTGGGGAGCCGCGGCCATGAGTCCGGCCCCCTTGCCGGTGAGTCCAGCCCGCTGTGGGGCCCGCTGCGCCACCGCTGTGGGTTTGCGCGCACTGCTGGCTTCCTCACGCAGACGCTTCTCCTCTTTCATGTGAGTATGTGTTTATCTTGTGCTTCTCTGCTCAGACTTTAACTGCTGAATGAATATCCTTTTGTTGGATTGTCCCCCTTACAAAGGAAATGTCACACGGTTCTGAAAGGACGGGGACTTGCTGAAATTTAAGAAATTTAGTAATTTCTACTGCTTTATCAAGAACCCGCCCCTTTCTTGGCTGGTGCGTGGTGGTCAAGAGCACTGTGGGGACTGTGGGTTCGTGCTGGGGCCGCTGTCACTTGCGCTCAGGCCTCAGCGTGACCTGCCAGCCATACCGGTGAGCATGGGCACAAGCGAACATCCAAGGGTGGTGTTATGGGGACAGTTTTGACACAATGGGCCCCTGAAAGACTCAGGAACCCTCAGGAATCCAGCGACCACAGTTGCAAAGCCACTGTTGTAAGGTGGATATTTCCTTGATCTGACTTAGTAAGTTGTGCGGATATTTTAGGAAGGGTCCCTTTGTGATCGGTGTTGCTATGTGTGAAGCGTGGGTGGGTGCCACTGATGAGGGGGGTGGGCCCAGAAAAGGGGTGTGCGAAAAGAAGTTAGTAATTTAAATACAGATCAAAGTAGATCACCCCTCGGGTGACATGAAAGCTGAAGGCAGGGCACTCCACACCAGGGAATCAGGAAAGTCTCTGGAAAGGAGATTGTTACTAAATTACTCTTAATTTATAAAGGTATATTGGTTATTGGCCATAATTTTATTGGTTTTTAATGTAATTGTATTATATGAGCATCACGTTATATAAGAAATTGGTTCCTTGATGTTTAGGACTTGAACGTGGGGTTGATTTTTAAGATTAATTTATTTGAGAAAGAGAGTGGGGGTGAGAGAAGGAGCAGGAGGAGCGGGGGGCAGAGGGAGAAGCAGGCTCCATCCCACGACCCCGGGATCAGGGCCTGAGCCGAAGGCAGACTCCTGACTGACTGAGCCCCATGGGCACCCCGCAGATCTAGTTTTACGAAAGCTTAACACATGCTTGACAGGGGCCGTGTTCTGTCCCTGCAGCGCGCACACCTGTGCTCATGTCCCTGCACCATGCATGCTGCTCTGCTGCGCACTCTCCCCGTCACCAGCTGGGGGGCTGCTCGGCTTGCCTGTGCGGGAGGAGGATTACAGTTCTGCACTGTGGGTGTGGATCTGTCTATCGTCTCGCTGGCCATCCATTTTACTCCGTATACTTGGAGTTTCAGTGCAAGTTCAGGATGACTGTTTTTCCTTGTTCTGGTTGTCCTTATGCATGGAATGGCCTCAACGCCCTGTTTCTCAGCATAAGGCTGTGGCAGGTGGAGGTCGGTGTTGTTTGACAGGGAGGCCCGTGCTCATGTCTTGTGTGCCCTAGAGTGACTGCAGAAGTGAGGACGGGACCGTAGTTAGGGCTCACTTAAATTACAGCGGCTCTCTGCTAGGGATGCGGTCACGGTCTTGGAGGGAAAAGGGGAAGGGGCGTGAAAACAAAGCATTTGTCCTTTCTTTCATTTTCTTTTTTAAGTGGTTAAAGTGCGATTACTGGTTTCTGGAGTAGAAATCAGTGATAAATCACTTAGGTTTCCGGTGCTCATCCTTCAAATGCCTCCTCAATGCCCATCCCCCATCCAGCCCCTCCCCCACCCATCTCCTTTGGCAGCCCTGTTGTCTTTCAGTCTCTTATGCTTTGTTTCCCTTCCTCCTTTTCTTTTCCCCTTTCCCCTGTGTTCATCTGTTTTTTCCCTTAAAGTCCAGTGAGTGAGATCATGTTGTGATGACTCATTTCATGCAGCATGGTACAGTCTAGGTCCATCCACGTCATTGCAAATGGCCACATTTCATCCTTTCTGATGGTTGAGTAGCACGCCGGTGTATGTGTCTGCGTGTGCGCGTGTAAATACATATCACGTCTTCTCTAGCCATTCATCTGTCCATGGACTCTGGCTCTCCCCAGTTTGGTTCTTGTGGACGTTGCTGCTCTGAACACTGGGGTGCAGAGGCCCCTTCGGATCCCTGTGTCTGTATCTTTGAGGTGAACACCCAGTAGTGCGATGGCTGGGTCGTAGGGCAGCTGTTTTCAACTTTCTGGGAACCCTCCATGCCGCTTCCAGAGCAGCCGCACCAGCTCGCGTTCCCTCCTGCGGCGCACGAGGCTCCCGTTTCTCCACACCCTCGCCAGCACCTGTCGCTTCTTGTGTTGCTGATTTTAGCCGTGGCCCGTTTCTTTACCTGTTTTAGTCCTGGTTGCAGTTTGCATTCTCAGATAGCATAGCTGCAGCGCATGGGGATTTTGTGTTTATCTGAACTGGAAACAGGTGTTAGTGGAAAGGGAAACGCTGCTTTGGGGCTAGAACTATTCTACGAAGGAAGGAAGAAAAAAGGTGTTTTTTCCTCCCAAGATTTTTATTTAGGAAACAGTGCTAAAATCAGAACGTTTCTAAGCCACTTAAGGCCCTGGGGTAAGATGTAGAGGGCATTTTCTGGTGGAACTGAGCTCACATTGTGCTGCACGTGGTTGTTCCAGGTGCACGGGCGCTCAGACGACCGTCGCCTTCCCTGCACCCCGGCAGCATCTTAGCTGTACTGGTTTCATAAGGCTGGGGTGTTGTTGGCATCTAGCTGCCATGTGTGCAGAACAGACCCCTCACAGCAGAGTCCCCTGGCCAAAATGCCAGGAGCTCTGCTACTGAGAAACTGTGCTCTACCCGTCCTCAGCAGGAGCAGAACTTGCCTCTGGCCCTGGGCGGCGGCCAGTGGCAGACTCTGGGGGGATGAATGTCTCTGACTCCCAGACCAAGTCTTGGTTCTACCTAGACACGGGTCTGCCCAGCGTCTGCATCCACACGCAGAGACGGCCCGTGTGGGCGTGACGTGGGTGTGGGGTGCGGGCTTATCCGTCGTGAAAGGTGGGCGAGGAGGGGCTCGTCCTCGTGCAGGTGGAAGACGTGTGTGCTCCCTGTCTCCCAGGGAATTGCTTACTGCAGCGGGCAGCTGAAGCAGGGAACGAGGCAGCGGCTCTCTTCCTGGCGACCAGTGGCGCCCAGGCCAACCACAGGAACAAGTGGGTAAGTGTGCTGGGTGGCCAGGGAGGCAGTGTGGGTCCGTGCAAGAAAGGCAGTGGTGGATGTAGGGGGGAATTAGCTCTTTCTCAGTTTTTGTCTGAATAATACATGCAGTTGGTTAGAAAACCAGGCTGAAACGGGTGTTTTGTCCCCAGATACGGGGTTTGAGAGTCTTGTGCTTAATGATTCTGGTGGGATCATGGGGATCACTGAGCATTCCCAGTGCCAGTGTGGAGGGGAGGTGGCTGGAGCAGAAGATGGTCCCACAGAGGAGGACCCTGTTGTGAGGCCCTCTACACTGCGACACCATTCGATGGGGAAGGGCGCAGGGAGGGTGGCCAAGTCCTGTGACACAGGGCCACCGGATGCTCATTGAGGCTCTCCTCTCCGCAAAACCATTCGATTGGGAAGGGCTTGGGGGTGGGAGCTGAGTCTGGTGACACAGGGACACAGGATGCTCCGTGAGGCCCTCCTCGCTGTGACACTATTTGATGGGGAAGGGCGTGGGGGCGGGGGCTGAGTCTGGTGACACAGGGACACAGGACAGCGTGTGAGGCCCTCCTCACTGCAACACCAGTGGGTGGGGAGGGCGCGGGGGTGGGGGCCGAGTTTGGTGACACAGGGACACAGCAGTGGCAGGTGCACGTACAGTGCTGGAGACTGGAAAACTGAGGCGGCAACAGGAACACGTTAGTTAGAAATACGGAGGTTGCAGAAAACCAGCTGAGAGGTCAAAGTGGAAATTTCTTTCCAGGGAAAAACGAAGTGGGATGTTGCTTTGTCTCACAAGGAGCCTTGTCAGGTCTTGACTCTAGACCGATGAGGTGTAGTCTCCGTGAGAGTAAGGGACAGGCCTGCGTGTTTGATTTGAGTCCGTCTGTTTGAGTGGCAGGATGCTGTGTGTGTACGTCTGGGTGCCTGTTCTTCTGTGACTGTTCTGTCCTTGGAAGGACACAGAACCCTGGCACCGGAGTTTCCTTGGGGAGGGAGCTGGGTGGTGGGGACAGGGCCAGGAGGAAACTTGACGCCCTGTGTTCTTGTGCCTCTTGAGTAGTGAGATGAGTGTGTGGGATGGCAGTTTAAAGTGTTTTTAATGTCAGAAAGGAGGGGAAGGAGGACTTGATTCAAGCTCAAGACGGGGTTGATGGGAGCTGGGCAGAGAGCCCAGTGGGGGTGGGGCAGAAGGGGCGCGGTGGCCCCTCGGTAGTCCTGTCCCCACGGGGCTGCAGCTGAGGCTCTGCCCGCCTCCCTGGGGCTGGCTTCCGCGGCACGTCGGGCTTGTGTAGTCATAACCATGTGAAGGGCGGTTAGGAACGCTGTCGGACACCTACGAGAGAACGAGCCAGGGCGTTTGGAGGGCACTTGGCCGGCATTAAAGAAACAGAGGCTGATGGCACAGGGAAGGGAGGGACAGACCCGCAGGTGTGGGGCGCATCACTGTCAGCCAGTGGCAGGATGAGCCGAGGACGGTGACTGTCCCCAGAGACTCGGGTTTTGGTACACAGGCCGTCGTCATCGCTCCGGGACGGGCGCTCCCCTCCTGAGCGTGCTCTGAGGTGCGCCGTTTGCTTCCATTCAGGGAGAAACCCCGTTGCACACAGCCTGCCGCCGCGGCCTGGCCGGCCTCACTGCAGAGCTGCTGCAGCAGGGTGCCAACCCGAACCTGCAGACGCAGGAAGCCCCGCCGCCACCAAGGGAGGCTGCGTCTGCCAGCAGCCCTGCGCACAGCGTCTACCTGCAGACCCCGCTGCACATGGCCATCGCCTATAATCACCCCGACGTGGTGTCTGTCATCCTGGAGCAGAAAGGTGGGCAGTGGGGCCTGCCCTGCGCCTTCGAGCGGCAGCTCTGAGTTGTGAGTTGTAGAGTTGATGCTGCTTCCACTGGGTAGTCTTGTCGCCCAGATCCTTCCAGGTCAAGTGAGACGAGCGTGTCCTCTGGCTCCTGACCGCTGTTGCCCCACGTACAGCTTTTAGGACAGGGCCTGCCCATTGCATGCCACCTGTCAGGTTATGGCTTTAGAACCGGTGACTGCCTCTCACGTGGATGTTTTCCCAACGCCCTGTGTCGGCGTGAGCAGCGTCCGAGGACCCTGCGGCCCCAAGTCCTGCTCAAGTCAGCTGTCCTGCTCAGCCTCCCTGACAGGAGCACTGTGGGAGGAGCGGGAAGGAGGGCCAGGGGCAGCCCCTGCCGTGGGGAGGCCCACTTCCCCAGAAAGGCATGCTCGGGTGCTCCCGTTTCCTGGCCTGGCTCTTGTCTTCCTCTTGCCCTGTCCCTGTGACAGTCAGCGTGCCTCTGCCATGTGCCTCTGGAAGGGAGCGAGGCTGTAGGTAGAGGCACTTTCTGGGGTCCTCACGGGAGTGTTGCGGTGGTGGGAATTCCCATGCCAGGCCATGGCTTTGACCCTTTCTTCGGCAGTCAGGTATCATTTGTGTTTGCATAGTGGGTTTGTTTTCCTTCTGTGAAGATTCACTATTTTAAGCATTAAAAACTTACTTTTTCCCTAAGCTCTGCTCCAAAATACCAGGTTCCCGGGCTTCCACCCCCCACAAGAAGATTGGTGAACTCTCTGTGTAGAGGTGATTCTGTTCTAGTCGGTCAGTTAGTTGGAAACTAATGTGGTCCATGGATGGTGAAATCAAGTGTGTGTTTCCTTTAAAAATTTTAGCTAATGCTCTTCATGCCACCAACAACTTGCAAATCATTCCGGACTTCAGCCTTAAGGACTCCCGAGACCAGACGGTGCTGGGCCTGGCATTGTGGACGGGTAAGGGATGCCGGGAGCTGCCGGCGTCCAGATGGACCTGCGTCATAAGGGTTGAGGGCGGGGAGGTGGGCGGGGAGGGGCTGCACGCGTCATGGGGTTTGGGTTAAGCCTGTAAAACCCCGTGGAAGCCGTTGGCTTTGAGACGTCGAGGGGGCGTGGGTGTGTTGCGGTGAGGTGTCGGGCGCGTGGGGCAGTCAGGGCCTGTTTGCGTCCCAGGCATGCACACGATCGCGGCACAGCTGCTGGGCTCTGGGGCCGGCATCAACGACACCATGGCGGATGGGCAGACCTTGCTGCACATGGCCATGCAGCGGCAGGACAGCAGGAGTGCGCTCTTCCTCTTGGAGCACCAGGCGGACATAAACGTCAGGTGGGCGGCGCCGTGCTCTCCCCGCAGGACCCGCTCCCGGCGCACTGGGCCCGGGGGTGGCAGAGGGGAACCCTCCAGGACCAGGCCACGAAACCGCACAGAGCTCACTGAAAGGACAGTCCAGAAGCTGTTGTTTAGAGAGCGATCTCGCGCTCAACAAACAACATTCCAGCTAGTGAGCTGTCCAAAGGGCTTGGGGGAGAAATGCGGAGTTTGGTTTCTAGTGTTCCCGTATTTCCAGAGGAATTTATCAGTATCTCTAGTGTCAAGTGACCTGGAATGGCTGAGGAGAGGGAGCGGTCAGTCAAGTGCATGGCGGCAGGTTACTGACCTGCTGCGAGAAGCAGCCGTATGGCCGAGTGCACACCAGTACACACAGGCGCTGCGTTACCATCTGGGGGCACTGGGGTGGCTCAGCTGTATTTTTAAAAAGGCAGAAGGGACAGAGGCTGCTGACAGGATAAAGTGCTCTGAGGGAGTGCTGGTTAGCGTGAGCGACATGCTTTCTGGCCTCTGGAATGCGCTGGGGCACGCGTTGGGCTCCGGCTACAAATGTTGGCTTTGGGTGGGTGTCCTCGCAGGACTCAGGACGGGGAGACAGCCCTTCAGCTGGCCATCAGAAACCAGCTTCCGCTCGTGGTGGACGCCATCTGCACCCGGGGCGCGGACATGTCCGTGCCGGATGAAAAGGGGAACCCCCCGCTGTGGCTCGCCTTGGCAAACAGTCTGGAGGACATTGCATCCACCCTGGTGAGACAGGCTCAGCTCCGGCCTCCGTTTCCGCATGGGGGCCTTTGTGTCTGAGACTGAGTTGCTGTCTGCCTAGTGGTCGCAAGGAACAAGAGAGCCGCCAGCAGCCAGTCGGGTCGAGGATGAGCAGTGGAAAAGCCTCTTTAGGAACTTGCAGTTCAATGTGATCTTTCCAGCACTTTCTCTTAGGCTGTCTTTACCAGGACTGCCAAGATGCCAGAGAGCTGGGGTGCCTCCTCAGGAGGCCTTGGGTGTGGGCTGCTTTCACGGATACCATAGTGACAAGTCCTCAGAGCTCTGGTTTATCTCCCTTACTCAGAAGACAGGCCCCAGGAAGTCCTCACCAAGCTATCTGATGTGCCTGGTCCCTGCCAGGGGTGCACTGTGCAGCTGGGGCTTCACGTAGCTGATGGCGACATTCCCTGTGAGTTACAGGCGTGTCACTGAGGCCACAGGAGTGCGTCTGTTTTCTGTCCCTCCTGGGACAGGGCTCCCAAGGGTGATGATAATGTTGTCTTTCTGTCTTTCTTGTGTTTCCCAAATCCATCCCACAGGACCTGGCACAAAGCATATTTTAATCAGTGTTCTACAGATTAGTATCACTAGCAGTAGATTGTCAGCTGTATCTTGCCTGAAAACAGTGAATCTTATGGTGTACCTAGAGCTCAGAGGGGATAATAGAGTGACTTTGCTGGGCAGTGTTTGTGAGTCACTTGTGTTTTCTGCAGGTCAGACACGGCTGCGATGCCACGTGCTGGGGCCCGGGGCCCGGGGGCTGCCTGCAGACACTCCTGCACAGGGCCATCGATGAGAACAACGAGTCTACCGCCTGCTTCCTTATTCGCAGGTGAGAGAACCCCCAGTGTCTCCTCGTGTCCTCTTCCTCAGCTGCGGTCTTGGCATGCCTTGGTGGGTCTTACATCCCCATGAAGGCTGTCAGAGGGCCCCTGCTCTGTGAAGTCAGCCAGTGAAGGCACTTGACCCGCTTCTGAGGAGAAGGGCTTGTGTGCCCATGTCGCAGTCTCGAAGCTGAGCCAGCTTCCTGCTCTGGGGGCCCTAGACGCTCCCGTAGTCCCATCAGGCCAGTTCACACAGTGCAGGCAGGAGGCTGGGGCGGAGGAAACCAGATGGCGCCTATGGGGACCCCCCCGGGCCCCCGCCCGCTGAAGGTGCATGAGCCCTAGCAGGTCCATGGCACGCTCAGGGTGCAGTATGCACGGTGGGGACCTTTAGAGCAGTGGTTCTCAAGATGATCGCACACACATCCCTGGGGGGGCTTTGAAGAGTTCTGATGCCCAGGCTGCCCCCAAGACCAAAGGAAAATCAGTGGGGTCAGACCTGGACGTCGGGTTGTGACTGAGATAGCTGTCCTGGCCACGGCAGCAGCACGTTGGGCGGGTGAGGCTGCTGCTGTGCACTTGCTGACGAGCCTCCGGCTGGGTTGGGAGCCTGGCTCTTGGAGCCCGCCTCTCATGTCCCCCTCGCTTTCAGCGGCTGCGATGTGAACAGTCCCAGGCAGCCCGGTCCTAACGGAGAAGGGGAGGAGGAGGCCAGAGACGGGCAGACCCCCTTGCATCTGGCAGCCTCCTGGGGGCTGGAGGAGACAGTACAGTGTCTTCTGGAATTTGGTGCCAGTGTAAACACACAGGTATGGAGAATTTCTCTTTCCAGGAGAGGGATGCTGACGGCAGAATTAGGGAGTAATCTCTTACCTGCTTTGCAGGTAAGAGAGCCTTGCAGACTCTTGGTCCTGGGCCTCAGTGTGGCCGTGAGTGGGGCTAAGGGACAGGTGGATGGAGTGACTTCCCCTGGGTCACACAGTCTGCCCTGTAAATTGCAAGACTTTCAGGTGAAGATTCTCCCACTCTGTGCCTTTGTCCTTCCTACAGCGTGAGGAGTGTTCCTTCGGTCAGCTTCTCTTGGCCTCTCACCTCCGTTGGTTGTCCGTCTCTGTGGGGAGTTTGTCCGAGACTCAAGCTGAGTACTGTACTCAGCTGTCCCCGGAGCTCCGTGGAGCACCCGAGTCATGTTCCTTGGTGCTCGTCGGTATCCCGGCCCGTGAGGACGTAGGCTGCCTGCCGCCGAGTGGGCGGTGGTCTCAGGCGAGCCTGACTGCTGGTTCATCTTCCGAACCAAGCGTGTTTGTGTCCCTGGATCACTGGAGTGTGAGGGAGATGCCCACGGCTTCTGGTTTTCTCTGGGCTTGGACTCTTGAAAAGCTGATTGCGGATGCAGGGGGGCAGTATCGGTTCTCAGACCCGATCTCATTTGATCCCCTTCCTGTTTCTCCCCTCGTTTCTCCTTGCGTCTGGACACTGAGCTTGTGTCTGTCCCTGCAGGACGCGGAAGGGAGAGCACCTGTGCACGTGGCCATCAGCAACCAGCACAGCGTCATCATTCAGTTGCTGATCTCCCACCCCGATATCCACTTGAACGTCCGCGACAGACAGGGGCTGACCCCTTTCGCCTGCGCCATGACTTACAAGAATAACCGGGCGGCGGAGGCCATCCTCAAGCGGGAGTCCGGGGCTGCCGAGCAGGTGAGGGACGCACACCCAACACTGTGTTCCACTGCCCGAGCTTGGGGGACCCCGTGACGCGGAGACTAACCGATGTCCCCAGCCGAACGGGTCTCTTCTCACGAAGACACCTGTGCTGAAAGTGCTTTCCTCTTTCCTGAAGTCCGGCCGTTCCGGCGGACTGTCGGTGCTGGCGGAGAGTGGAGTGCTCTGCCCCGTGTCAGCCCTTTGCTGGTGCCCCGCGCACAGGGAGGCTGAGGTGGCCAAGTCCCGGCCGGGGCGTCATTCTGTGGTGTGCCCCAATGGTGTCCTCATGTGCCTCTCCTTGGTTTCCTGGTCGTGGTGATGAAGGTCTTCTGGAGCTGTGAACTGAACAGGAGGAGCGGCTGGTGTGGGGGCAGCTCTCCAGGGAGAGCGTCTCTGAGGAGTGGGGCTCCGTCCGGGTGGCAGGCTCAGGCCCCCCATTCTCTGTGCTGCTTCAGGGGTTGGCAAAGGGCCGGCCTCAGGGCGTCCAGGTGGGACTGAGGTCCCCGTCAGGGTTCATGAGTAGCTGCCGAGGGCAGTGACGTGGAGATATGGCAGCTGAACAGAAGGAAGTCCTGGCGCGGCAGATGAGCCGTTTTGGAGCTTAGGCTGCCCTGGGCTGCTGGCTTTGCGTTGGTGTGTGAGCGGGCTGCGGGCGCTGCCGCAGGGTTGGGAGCGGGCGCTGCCGCAGGGTTGGGAGCGGGCAGCCCCTCGTGTTTCCTCATACACAAGGGAGTCGGGCTTGGTGGACCAGAGTCCTTTGTAGAAACACTGCCTGGGACAGCAGCACGTGCTGTGTGTGTGGCTGTGGGTGTGTGAGCGCTGCCCCCTCACTTCTCACCGAGCACTCGGGGAAGCGATGGCTCTTGTAGCCACAACTTCTCTGGCCAATTGCACGGAGCTCCAGTCTGCAGCAGGCTGGTGGCTGCCTCCCCGCCGCGTGCTCTTACCCTGTAGCTTGATGGAGGAGGAACCTTGTGCAACTGCTCGGGGTCGGGCTGCTGTTGCTGCTGAGGTGGGGGGTCCTGGTGGTTGGTCTGAGCCAAGCAGGGGACCCCACAGCTAGTCTCTGCCTTCTCCTTTCTCCCCGAGCGCCCCCTTCCTTTCCCATCCGCAGGTCGTCTCTTTCTCAGTTTTCCAGATCAGCTTCTGCTGCTGGAGGGTGCCAGGGCCTTGCACATGCGACCAAATGCACACATGTTGTGGCGGGTGGGGGGCACGTGCAGTGTGGGCTATTGGAAGGAGCCTCCTGGACCTGAGGGGTTGGCCACACCATCGCCTCTGGCCCGTGCTCAGGAGGCTCCCTCGTGAGGGAGGCCCACTAATGTTTTGGCTCCTTCTCGTTGCCTTAGGTGGATAACAAAGGCCGGAATTTTCTCCACGTGGCAGTTCAGAACTCTGATATCGAGAGCGTCCTGTTCCTGATCAGCGTGCAGGCAAATGTGAACTCCAGAGTCCAGGATGCATCCAAGCTAACCCCTTTGCACCTTGCCGTCCAAGCGGGCTCAGAGATCATCGTCCGCAACTTGGTACGTGCTGCGAGCAGTGTGTGGGACCTGTGGGCTGGGTCGTGCCGTGTGCAGGAGCTCTCATCACTGCTGTTCTGGCGGGTTTTCTGAAGTGCTGGCATGAATTTGGGGAGCTAAGCCAGTGCCCTTGGGGGAGCCCTGTGTCTGTGGCAGTGCATCCTGAGAGCCCAGACGGCGCCGTGCGCAGGTGCTGGGGTGAGGCCTTGGGGGAAAGCAGGATCCAGGGCAGGCCCGGCCGCAAGGGCAGGGAGGCCTACGTCTGCACCAGCGCCAAGTGTGTGCTCTCAGGGCTGCTGGCACACGCTTACGTACTCTCATCAGTATGTCCCATTGTGGTATTTTCCGGGGTACGTCACAGTGGTTCAGTATTCGTGTGGAGCGCAGAGTGACCACCACGGCACGTCTAGTTAACATCTGTCACACACGGGTACACACGCTTTCTTCTGATGAGAACTTTTAAGATTTACTCTTCGCAATTTCAGGTGCGCGGTGTGGTATTACCTGTGGTTCCCGTGCTGTGCATTACTGCCCCAGGACTTACGTGTTTTATTTATTTTTCTTTTTAAGATTTATTTATTTATTTGAAAGAGAAAGCAAGCACGCACAAGCAGGGGCAGCAGCAGAGGGAAAGGGAGAAGCAGGCTCCCGCTGAGTAGAGCCCCATGTGGGGCTCGATCCCAGGACCCTGAGATCATGACCTGAGCCGAAGGCAGAGGCTTAACTGACTGAACCGCCCAGGCGCCCTGGACTTATGTATTTTGTAACTGGAAGATTGTACCTTTTGACTCCCTTCACCCATTTCAGCACCCCACACCCCCCTCTCCGAAAATCGGCAGTCTGTTCTCTGTACCTGTGAGTTTGGGTTTTTGATTTTTAGATTCTCCATGTAAGCGGGGTCATATGGTGTTTTGTCTTTCTCTGCCTTATTGCATGGAGCCTAATGCCTTCAGGGTGCACCCATCTTGTTACAGAAAGCATGAGCTCGTTGTCTCTGGCTAAGTTGTGCTGGCCATGTGCGCATGCTGCGTCATTCCCCGTTCGTCGGTCATGCACCCTGGATCCGCTTCCTGTCTTGGTTTGGCCTGTAAGGCTGCGGCGGATGTGGGTGCAGATAACGCCCAGTGTTTGTCCCACAGCCCAGGACGCGCGTGCACGCTGGAGCCCTCCCCTGGGCTGCGGTGTGTGGCGTGCGGGCGTGGCTGCAGGCCCAGCCTGAGCTGGCTGGTCCGCCTGTGCCTCTGCGCAGGCCCCAGCTGTGCAGGGTGCTGCAGGTGCCTGTGTAGAAGACGGGTCCCACACTCGCAGGCGTCTGCCTCTGCTCTCTGTGGAGAACTCAAGGAGTCCAAGAGCAGGTCCAGACTATCAAGAGTTCCCGTGCTGGTTGTGCTGGTTGGTTTGTGTGATACTAAAGGCATTTTAAAGCTTTTTTACAGTGTGCAAGAAACTTGCTCCTTTATCTTTTTTTTCTTTAAATAGCGATTTTCCTTTCAATGAATATCCAGTAGTGAAATTACTGGGTCACATGGTGTTTCCGTTTCTCATATTTTGAGGAACATCCGTGCTGTTCTCCAGAGTGGCTACAGCAGCCTGCTCACCCACTGGCCGTACACGAGGGTCCCCGTTCTCTGCTCCCTCGCCGGCCCCTGCTGTCTCCCGTGCTGCTGATTTTAAGCCCTTCTGACCGGGGTGACGTGGTATCTCATCGTGATTTTGATTTGCGTTTCCCTGATGCCGCGTGATGTTGCACATCTTTTCCTGTGTCTGCTGGCCATCTGGACGTCTTCTCTGCAGAACTGTCAGGTCCTTCTGCCTGTTTTTACATTGTTTACTTACTCATCGGGTATTGAGTTGCGGTGAGTTCTGTGTATATTTTGGATGTTGGCCCCTTATCAGATGTGTGACTTGCGCATACGTTCACTCGTAGTTCACGCCTTTTCATTCTGTTGATGATTTCCTTTGCTGTGCAGACGTTTTTTAGTTTCTGGCCCAGCTTGTTTATTTTCACTTTTGGAGTCAGATCCAGAAATCATCGCCAAGATTGACGTCAAGGAGCTGATCACTCCTTAATTCTCGAAACCACTCAGAGAGGTGTAGGAAAATTTTCACATCTTACAAAGCAGAAAATGTAAGCCCAGAAAGAAGTTTCCCTCGAGATATGAGGTGGTCAGTAGCGTGACTGGGATTTTAGCCATTTCTGTTCAGCTGCAAACCCTGTCTTTCCCAGTGCGACACAGTGCCACCCAGGCGGGGCACAGTCCGAGCAAGGACGTGGAGACTAGAAAGTGCGTGTGAGTGCTTCACTAGGAAGGTTCAGTTGGAATTTCGGGAGGGTGTTGGAGCTGTGGTTGGAAGGGCAGGTAGGGACCAGATTGGAGGGTGTGACACGTCAGACCTAGAACTGTGAGCAGCCTTTTTCCTTTTGGTGTGGAGAAGCCAAGCAAGTGTGTGAGCTGAAAGCACATGCAGGCAAAGGGCTTCATGTCCCCTGGCCGGACCCTGAACCTCCCATCAGACCCAGTACCTTCTGCCCGACTAGCAAGGAGGGCACTTGACTGGCGTTCAGTGTCCCGCCTTCTTTCTTTCTTTCCTTTTTTCCACTCCTTTCCTTTTCTGCTCTTCTCTTCGCACAGTGTGAGCTTTGAACTCACAGCCCCGAAACCAGGAGTCACGGGCTCTACCAGCTAAGCCAACTGGGTGCCCCTGTCCCATTTTTGTTTTTGAAAAAGACTTCTTCGAAAACAATTAAGACTTGTTATGTGTTAGAGCTGAGAGAGCAGGTACCTCTGCAGTGGGCTGTGGGGGGCAGTTCCACGAGGAGGGCTGGAGAATGATGGCGGGGTGTCTGGTAGCAGCAGGCCCAGACTGGGTATGGGAACCAGCCACGGAGGCATAGGGGGGCCGCAAAGTAGCAGACAGTCTCAGGCCATGTGTCCTTCCATCTGAGAGCTGGGACAGGTTTGAGGGTCACGGCCCCTTCACCAAGGTCAAGCTGCTGCCTCCCTGACCTCACAGGTGGTGGGAGGGCCTAGAAACAGCTCATCAAACTGTGGCCGTCAGATTCATGTTGGAGCCTGTTCGCATGTAAGAGTGCCTTTGCCCAGACCTCTCCCCCTCCCCAGTTAACCATCCTTGAGATTAGCTCTGTCTGAGCCCCAGCACACGCAGCACTTTGGCCATGGATCCCCCTTGGAATGTCCTCCCAGACCTGTGGGTGCTTGCACTGGGTGCCCAGAGGTCGCGGAGGCTGGGACTCGGAAGGCAGGGTCCGAACCAGAGCTGTGAGGCAGAGTGTCTGCACCCACTGGGAGCCAGCCTGGCTTCGGGCTGCGGGGCAGGCACCATGGACTCTAGCCGCAACTTGGAAGTCTGTCCGAAAAAGAACGAGTAGACAGGATATTGTCGAAGGGTCCTTCCTGCTTTTGATTCTGTAATTCTTGGAGTTAATTTCTTTTTAAAAATGACATAGGAGGGGCGCCTGGGTGGCTCAGGGGGTTAAAGCCTCTGTCTTCAGGTCATTGTCTCAGGAGACCATCTCAGGATGGAGCCCCGCATCGAGCTCTCCGCTCAGCAGGGAGCCTGCTTCACCCCCCACCCCCGCCTGCCTCTCTGCCTGCTTGTGATCTCTGTCAAGTAAATAAATAAAATCTTTAAAAAAAAAAAAAAAAAAAAGACATAGGAGGGGCACCCAGCTCGTTCAGTCAGTGGTACGTGACTCTTGATCTCTAGGTTGTGAGTTCTAGCCCCGTGTTTGATGTGAAGAGTATTTAAAATCTTAATAACAACAGAAAATAATATAAACATAGTATATGCTTATTGTGGAAAACCATAAAGCATGTAAGGATGTTGAAGCAGGTCACATCTCCCTTATACCCCCCACACCTCTGAGTTTGGTCTGCGTGCTTTTACACACCATCAGTGTGTGTGTCTGTGTGTCTGTCTCTCTTTGCAGATGGGACCGTGCTGTCATCCTATCTTCTAACTGGCCTTTCTTTGACTTCCTGTATCATAGTGTCCTTCCGTGTGAAACTACAAATCTTTATCATCTTACTGGCTATTGTTCTGTTGTTTGGATATTCTGTAATTTTTGTAACTCAATCCTTCTTGCGATCTGGTTTTGCTGCTGTGAGCAGTGGACATCCTTGCACAGTACGGTGAATATCACTGTCATCCTGCGTGGTCTGTAGCGCGAAGACTTAGAAGTCGAGTTTTTGTGTCCTAAGGAATGGCTTCTTCATATACCGATAATTGTCGCTTTCTGCTTGGAGCGGGTTTCGCTGGCTTCTGCCTCCCCTGGAGCGTGTGCAAGGCCCGCACGGTCCCATCGTTGCTGGCTGGGTGGGTACGCAAATATCTGGAGACGGGCGGTCGGCAGGACCTGTGCCGGTTGCGGCGGAGAGGCTGCTCAGGTAACCAGCCCGCACAGCTTCTTGCAGGAGCCAGAGTGAATGAGCTGACGAAGCATCGCCAGACGGCCCTCCATCTCGCTGCCCAGCAGGACCTGCCCACCATCTGCTCCGTGCTCCTGGAGAATGCAGTGGACTTTGCTGCTGTGGATGAGAATGGAAATAACGGTGGGTGCCCTCCACAGTGCCCCTCATCTGGACATCGAGGTGTCCCGCACCCCGGCCTGCCCTCCTTGGGGAGGCTGGTTTCCACAGCAGCAGAGCTGTGGCAGGGTGGGCTCTGGGCTGGGCTCCCATGGACCGTTCCGGGCAGCTTCCTCCCGAGCCCTGCAGTGGTTTCTGGTGAAGCCCTGAAGTCTTTGCTCTGGGTGACCACAGACGCAGAGTGCATGGTCTGCCGGGGCTGCGCGCACGACTCCGTCCGGGGGGGGCACTGAGGCTGGGGAGCCGTGGCTGTGTGAGTGGACGGGGGCTGCTGTGGCTGCATCCTGTTCCGAGGGAGGTTGTGAAGAGGCCATGTTTCCCGCACGGGTCCTGGGCTTGCCCAGTAAGAGGTTTACTCTGCAGCTCTGCATCTCGCGGTCATGCATGGTCGGCTCAACAGCATCCGGGTCCTCCTAACCGAGTGCACCGTGGACGCCGAAGCCTTCAACCTGCGGTGAGTGTGTGTGGTCGGAGCAGAGGCCTGGGCTCCACGCCGCCTGGCCTGCCCTCACTGCCGTGGTCCCCGTGCCTCGCAGGTCCGCACTGTAGAACTAATTGGCCAGTAGCGCACTTGACCGGCTTTGGTACCTTGGAGTGTTTCTTTCTGAAAAATACTTTGTAGAGAAGCTTTTTTTTTTTTTTTTTTTTTTTAAAGATTTTTATTTATTTATTTGACAGAGAGAAATCACAAGTAGATGGAGAGGCAGGCAGAGAGAGAGAGAGGGAAGCAGGCTCCCTGCTGAGCAGAGAGCCTGATGCGGGACTCGATCCCAGGACCCTGAGATCATGACCTGAGCCGAAGGCAGCGGCTTAACCCACTGAGCCACCCAGGCGTCCCTGTAGAGAAGCTTTGATGACCTAGTCAGTGTTCTTAAATTTATCGGGCATCACGGGGGTCAGAAAATTACATCTTTTGTGCATGACCCCGCGTTTCCTGCTTGCTCTGTCAGTGGCCAGTCGCCCCTGCACATCCTGGGACAGTACGGCAGAGAGAATGCAGCGACCATCTTCGAGCTGTTCCTGGAGTGCATGCCTGAGTACCCTCTGGATAAGCCGGATGCAGAAGGGAACACGGGTACGTCAGCGTGCAAGGCCGCCGTCCCCGCTCCCTGGGCCTGGGCTCCCGCCTCCCGGAAGGACAGGAGCCCGGGCACACACGTCATCCTTGGAGGACACCTGCCTGTGCATCGGGAGGGGCTCTTGGAGCGTTTGTCCCTGGAGCCCCCGTGGCGTTCTGCAGTGTCTGATTGGGGACACACGCATGTCGGAAGTGTCTAGAGAACCCCCCAGCCACGCCCCTGTCCGCACACGTGCCTGCCTGTGTTTCCTGTCCTCCTCTGCCCCTTGTCTGGCCCTGCACGTGCTTCCGGGGTGGGGGGTGTGCTGCTGTGTGTGTTGATGGGCTTCGGAAACGTGGCCCGTTACGCACACAGGGGCAGGAGTCCCGTGGAGGCCCTCCCGCGGTGCTGCTCCAGCTGCCTGCGGTCATGGCGTCATGGCGCTAACTCGTGTGGCTGTCCCTGCGTTTCTGAGGAACTCTTGCATGTAGACGCTTGTGCAGTGCCCGCAGCCCCCTATTAGCAGTGCAAGCAGCGCATCCCCATTTTTCAAGTAGGGAAACGGGTGAAACCAGCCTGAGCTCCCAGAGCCCTGTACCGCTGCCGCGCTCCCGTCCATCCTCCCTCCTGCCAGACAGCGCCGCCTTGGCCTTTGCAGCAGCATGGCGTCCCAGGAGCGTCCAGAACCTTAGACGGGCGCCTGTATCCTGTCTGTTCTTGGCCTTGGCGTGTGAATGTTTTGTGCTGAGCCTAGGTCTGAGGGAGTTGGCTCTGGGAGTGGGTTGTGGGCCTGGCACCCGCTGCTGTGCGCCGCTGACTGGGAACTGGAAACGGGCAGGCGGCACTTCTCGTCGGGCTTAAGTGCACAGACCCGGTTCCCAGTGCCTTGCTCTCTTCTCAGTGGTGCCGCTGGGTGCTTTTGTGATCTCTCTGTGCCTCTTCCCTCATTGGAAATCATTGCCCCCGTCCGCCTGCACCCTTGAGAGGACGGAGTGAAGTGGGGGAGTGCAGGGTGTTAGCGGGAGCTAACAGGAGCGACGGGCTCGCAGGGTCCTGGCTGGAGCCTGGGAGCCCAGAGGGCTGGCGCCTGCATGGGAGACCTCCCCAGTGTGGAGGGTGAGCCTGAGCTGACTTTTCTCTCCACGTGTTCAGGTGTTCTTGTGTCACGTAACTAGGGCTTTCTTCCCCCGAGCGCGTGCCAGAGGGGGGAAGCTGAGACAGAGGCCTTCCTTCCGGGCCTCCTCCCGCGTCTGATCTCTGCTCACGTCTCTGGAACGATGCGCTCACCGGGCCCCGGAGCGGCCCTGCACATCCTGGGCTCCTGGCCCTGGACTGGACAAAGCTGCGTACCCCCCATTGAGGTTTCCCAGAGTGTCCGCAGGGCCTTTGCTGGCACGCACGCTGCCAGGGCCTGTGCTCCCCTCGGCCGAGCCCGGGTAGGAAGGAACCCTGCTGCTGTTTGGTTTTCCAGTGCTGCTCTTGGCGTACATGAAAGGGAATGCCAACTTGTGCCGCGCCGTCGTCCGCTCTGGAGCTCGCCTTGGGGTCAACAATAACCAGGGAGTCAACATTTTCAACTACCAGGTCGCCACAAAGCAGCTTCTGTTCAGACTGTTAGGTGAGTGGCTCCTTCCTGCTCCTCCCGGACACATGGTCCTGGTGTGGGTCATCTAGATGTCCTGGTGACCTCTGAACCCCAGAATGCGCCCGTGTGTTCCTGGCCCTGTATACAGCTTTCTGTGAGGGCCGTGGTGGGAGAGGGGCTGTGAGCAGTCTCTTCCCAGAGTGCTCTCGGGCCCCATCTGCTCCCGGCTCCCCGATCCCACCAGCAATCCGTGAACTCCTGGGTCACCCGTGCATGGGTCCAGCAGTCCCTGCACGTCTATGTCCAGGCTCCGCATCCTCTGGGACAGCCTTCTGCTTCTGTCCCCACTGACCACACCCACCCTGTTCCCTCTATGGCGAGGAGAGCGGCACTCTGCGTGGTCTCATATTTGCCAGCGTTACCCCATCCCTACTGAGGTGGCAGTGGCGCCGGGTGACCTGTCCAGCGTGCCTGAGTGGTCCACAGCAGAGCCAGTGCCCATGTACAGTGTGTCTCATACCCCTGCCGTTCGCAGCGCACGTGGGCCGTCTTCTCAGAGCTTAGGGTGGGAGCCGTTCCGGGTGCTACTGTGGAAGGTGCTGGGCGGTGACCAGCCCCCCGCCGTTCCTGCCGTGAGGTCAGGCCGCGTGCATGGGCAGGGCGCTCTGGGCGGCAGAGAGCTGCCGTTCAGCCTGGAGATGAGTCACGGTTCTGTTACGCGTGCTGGTCACTCCCGGCCCGAATGCTCCGCAGCCCACACCAAGCCCTCAGCCGCTCTTGCCTCCTCCTGGCCCCTCGTCGCCTGTGGTGCTTGCTCTAGGTCCATCCCTTCCCCACTGGCCCCTTGCTGTGTGGCCTCTGCCAGTCTTCCCAGCCTGCGGTCTCTCTCCCACTGCGCCTCCTGCTCTGGCCGCCCCTGGCCGCCCAGGTCCCCCGCAGACACTCTGCTGTCACAGCGTTGAGCACTGCCCCTCCTGCCCCAGCCTGCCTGGCAAGTGCTGGGGCTCCAGAGCCCTCCCCTGTGTTGCTCCTGTGCCCACGTCACTGCGACGGCCCCCAGGTCACCTGGCACGGTCACTCTGATAGGGACGGGGCCTCTCCGCCCATCCTTGCAGACATGCTGTCCAAGGAGCCTCCATGGTGCGATGGGTCCACCTGTTACGAATGTGCTGCCAAGTTTGGAGTCACGACTCGCAAGCATCACTGGTAAGGCCCCAAGGTCACCTTCCAGAGGGGGCGGTGGCTCTCCTGTCCCTCCCTGCTTCTGCCTTTCTCCGCAAGAAGCCATGGACCTGCCAGGGCCCTGCACTGGCGACGCCGCCGTGGCCGGTGCATGCAGGAGGGGGAGGGGCTCGGCTGCGCCGGGAGCCGAGGGGCTGGGCCTGTGAGGACGAGCCCGACGCTGGGCTGTGCCGAGCGGCTCGTGGTCTTTGACGAGCCTTCCTCGCCGGTGCTGTAACGCGTGTGCGGGGCTGGCGGTGCCGCCGCGGCCGCTGGAGGCCCCCTCACACCCCCTTGCTTTGCTTCCACAGCCGCCACTGTGGACGCCTTCTTTGCCATAAATGCTCGACCAAGGAGATTCCTATTATAAAGTTTGATCTGAACAAGCCCGTGAGGGTTTGCAACATTTGCTTTGATGTACTGACTCTGGGGGGGGTCTCTTAGGGATCCCCCAGGCCACATCCCGGTCGCCTCGCCGGCAGCTGCTCTGTTCAAGAGCCTGACCCACCCAGAGCAGGGGCTGGCCGTCCCGTCTTGCTGCGGAACAGACTGAACGATGAAGGACCCTGGGGGGGATTGACCCCATTACAAGGATTCCATTGGGTTGTCCGTGTGTCCGACTATGATCGAGGTCACTGGACGACTTGGTGGACCAAGCTGTGTCGTCTCAGCACCACCTGTGACAAGAGTTGGACCCCATTCTGCTTGCAACATACTGGGACACTCGGAAAACCCCTCCCCTCCCGGTAGCTTAGTGTCCGTGTGGAGCAATCCCGTGATCTTCCTGCACCAGCAGCCGGGCGGGCGGGACCCCGCGGTGGGGCAGCTGGTGGCTGGCCGCCCCATGCGCGCTGCCTTTGCTCTGGGTAAGTGGCAGCACAGTGTTTCCTCAAAGATTATAGGATCCTCTTGCCCCAAGGCTTGTTTTTTAAACCTAAGCTGATGTTTTTAGTGAGCTGCCCCTTTAAAAAAAAGGTGAAATTTTCTAAACAGGGTTCAGAGATGAGAGCTGAAAAATCGTGGCCTTAACAACTGAAAGCTTTACCTGGGTTCAGGAGCGCAGCGTCTGGTTCTCTCGTCTGGCTGCGTGCCATGCGTGGAGGCCTCGCTCTGCCATCGGGGCACGCTGGTGGAGACGCACTGTGTGCTGCACGTGGTGTAGAGCCACGCTCCGGGGGGTTCGATGTCCGCACCTGTACTCGGAGCCCGCCTTGCACATGCACGCACTAGTGACTCTGACGATTGGCCCTGATGGGGCCACGGTGCGCACGGGGCTGCCGGGCCCAGCGGTGGGGTGTTGGGGGGGGATTGTGTGGCCTCTGGCTGGCAGGCACAGGGGCCCACGGTTCCCAGCAGCCTGCAAGCGGGTGCAAGCAGGTTTGGAACACGCTGGCTCATCCGTGGAATGAGGCCCCCGAGCTTTGGGGGCCTTCATCGCTGCTAGTGCGTGTTGCTAACCCTGTGGCGCTGAAAAGCTCCTTTTGAAGGTTTGGCCAGTTTTTAAAAAATGCACATTTAGAGAAACTTCTACCATTGCTTTAAAGAAAGAAATTCTGAGATGAGCACGTGTGCCCATGAATTACTCTCAGAGCTTAGCAGTGTCAGTCGTAACGCCGACTTTTCAGACTGTGAGCAACCACTACGTTGTTTTTGCGCTAATGAAGTGTGGGTGTACGTGTAAAGGGACTAAATATCTCAGCAACAGCCTGCTTTTCTTGCTTTGTTTTTTGGACGGTGGTCTGTCGTCTCTGTTGCTGTAGATTTATACAGTCTGTTGCCTAAATGTGTGTATAAAACAAGCTGATAAGCCGGAGTGCTACTTTTTAATACTTCTGTCATTTATGAGATATATATGCTTTCTATGTTAACATGAGCTTGTGCACAATGTTTAAAACAATCAGAAGAATCCTCTGGTCCTCTAAAGTCTGTGACACATTTCCTGTACAACTTCTGCAGAAGAACAACTCTTCTTGACAGACACTTGCCCACGTGAGGCCCGTGGTCAGCAGAGCAGGACCACGAGGAAGTAGGGCTTCGTGAGGTAGCCCGGTTCTTTAGCTGGAAAGTAAGATAATTGTGCTTCAGATGTGAATCCAGGCAGTGGGTGCTTTTATGCTCGCTCTTTCCACATCAGGGTGGAGAGCGGAGGATGGGAAGCCCATCAGGGATTGGGCTGACGTCCCGCTCCTGCCCTGCTGTTACCAGTTTTAGTCGCTGTCTTGCCTCTCATTGCACTTAAGTGCTCAAGTCCTGTCTAAAATACGCTGAGGCCAGCTCCTCTTTGTTCCGGTCCGGGGATGGCAGAGTGCTGGGCGGCCCCGGAGTGGGCAAGCGTTTTGGGAGTTCCGCATGGCTTCGCTGTGTCCTTGTCTGTGCAGGGGGACCATGGGGTGCTCGCTGGGCTGCACATGGCAGGTTCCGTGGCAGCTGCCCGTGGGGCTCCCGCGTCCCTGCCCTTGTTGGCACTGGCCATGCTCTACAACTGCAGGGCTGTCCCCATGTCACTTCGGCCCGTAGTCCAGCTGCTAGCGGCAGCATCTCACTCGCAGCCCTTGAGAGAGCTACCGGTTGCCCCGAGGTCCGTGTGCGCGTCCGCGTGCTGCACTGCATCAGCTCTGCTGGCCTTCTGCCTGGCACCAGGCCCACTGCACAGGGACCTCTGCCTCGGCCCGCGTGTGCGCCCGTGGCCTCACTTAACTGGCTGCAACCCCCAGCGCAGGAACTGGCCTCCCAACTTAAGTGCCTACACTTGGGACTTTCCGGTTCTGGTGATCTGGGGCGGTGTCTGGGCGGACGATGGGGCAGAACGAGTGCTGCGCCTGGGGTCTGCGGCCTGCGCGGTGTCCCCCAGCCACACACGCTCCGGCAGTGGGGTCCCTACGCCCGCTGGCCCTCTACCTCAGCCCCAAGTCACTGTGGCCGTGCCTGCGTGGAGGCCAGTGGCCCAGCGGGTCAGCCACTGCTCCGCACGCGCCCCCGCCTGGCCCGCTGCCTGGGACTGCGCTGGCCTGGTCCTTAGGCACAAAGTGGGGGGCGCACCTCAGGAGGGGCTGCGTGAGGCTTAGACCCGAGGGGTGCACTCGGCGCCCAGACGACAGTGGTACCATGCAGGGCAGTGGGACACGGTCCTGACAGGCACCGAAGGTCTTCTGGGACAGGGACTGCTCCCCTCATGCAGGCCTCTCCGTGGGGGCAGGGCCTGGGAAGCCACGTTGTCATCGTCATTTAATGCAGCAATCGCGAGGAGCCAGTGCTTGACCAGATGCAAACTGAACACTAAAGCAGCCCCCAAAATCGTCACACAGCCTTAAAGACGTTCTCCGGAAGATCGCCGCCCGCGCGTGCTCCCTTCGGTGGCACAAACCCCGCGCTGACCTGTTGCACTCGGCAGACAGGCTTTGTAGCGGGGAGACCTGACTTGGCATGCGCTGGGCTTTGTGGCTGGTCCTCCTGTGGCAGAGGCATCTGGCTGGCTGTTGCCATGACAGCTGTGCGATGGGAGGGAAGGGGGGTTACAGGGCAAGAGCAGGAGGTACGCATTCAGGGGGATCCCTTGGGCTTCCTGCCACGCAGGGCGGTGCTCTGTGCAGGATGGTGGCCTTGGAAGGCGCTGATTGGTGGCGTTCCTTGGAGTCCGTGTCATGGAATGTATTTTTCAGATACTGATATCTGCATTTTCTGTAACCATTCCTTACAATAAAATGAGGTAAAATTGTGCATTTAAAGTGGAAACTTCAGGAGCGCCTGGGTGGCTCAGTGGGTTAAGCCGCTGCCTTTGGCTCAGGTCATGATCTCAGGGTCCTGGGATCGGGCCCTGCATCGGGCTCTCTGCTCAGCGGGGAGCCTGCTTCCTCCTCTCTCTCTGCCAGCCTACCTACTTGTGATCTCTCTCTGTCAAATAAATAAATAAAATCTTTAAAGTGGAAACTTCAAAAAAAAAAAAAGTGGAAACTTCAGCAAGACATTTGTAGTCACTTTTTAATGCAGAAATACCAATAAGCATTAAAAACGAATTTTGACTCCTGACATGTGAACCCACTTCTTGAGTAGCTCACCCTTTAGGAAAGTTGGAATTTCCAGGACTTTTCAGAAACACATTGGTGGCCACGGCCCCAAAGTAGCTGTGCTAGGCGTGAGCGACCAGCCACCTGGATGTGCCTGTCAGCCTGGGCAGCCACGCTTCCACTCCGACCCCTCCCGCGGTCCCGGCCCCAGGCAGGGTTCTGCCGGCCCTGCTCTAGCGGGCCGATTCCGAAAACACTGGGGAAGTTCGGGGACTTGCAGACCAGAGCTGAGGGGCTCACGGAGCCCCTAAACGGATCCTGCGACTCTCGCCGCTTCCCTGGGCCTCACGCGTGCTGGGCTGACACATTCTCTCTCCTGGTCTTCCATCTGACAGCCTGTCCCCCTGGGGTTCAGACCCGTTGTGGAGATGGAGCTCATTCTCTGCTGGCTTTTCTCATGGCTGACAGGCACAGTTAAGCGCCTCCAGGGGACGAGCCCACGTAACCCTCACAGCCGCCCTGGAGGGGAAGGCTAGTCGGAAGGTGTGTGAACCCACGAGAACTGGGCCGGCATAGGTCCTGGAGCTGCCTAGCCGGGGGAGAGCGCTGGCTCTCCGTTCCACTGTTCCTGATGCACTGATAGTACTGGCAAGTTCCCTGACCTCTGGGTCTTTACTGCCTGCATCTGTGGAGTGGAAGTGGTGACCACAGTCCTTCTTGGCTCACAGTCCCCCCGAAGGAGGTCATCAGAAATCGGTGGTGTGCCCTCCTCTGATGCAAGGACACACGGTCCCCTCCACTGGGAGCTGACGGAGGCTCTGGTGGGGGTGAGGGTTTGCTTCATCTTGCTCTGAGAGGCACAATGGGTTTTGGGACAGACAGGGTCCAGCCTGTGTGTGGGGCCTTCCAGGTCCCAGAGCTAAACAAGTCGGGGGTGGACAGTGGTCTGGAATGGTTCCCTCGGGGGGGGGGGGGGCGCAACCCTGCCCCAGAGGGCGGGATGTAGACGTGGGGGAACCGCTCAGCTCTGCTGCGGCTGCCCCAGGAAGCAAGAGCTTCATCGCAGCAAGCCCGAGCCCGCAGCTGCACAGGAGGAGCGCTTCAAGGTTGAGTCCCTGGCGGTGGCGAAGAGGAAGTGAGCCGCCTGCAGCTGGGGCAGCAGGTGCCTGGGGCCCTCCGTGGCTGCACTTGGCTGGGATGACGGCGGTGTTTGTTTGTTTTGGAAGAGTCTGCACTTCTCTGGGCCAGCCCCCACACTGGCCCTTGTTCCCTCCCTGAGGATGGCCTCTGGGGCTCTAGCGGGTCTCCCGCTGCCCACTGTACCCTCCACGAGGTGATCCGCCCCTGGCCCCCACCCCCCCATGGCACCCAGGTGCCTGCAGGGACGGAGCGGCATGGAAGGACACACATAGCACTGAGATGGGGCAAGAACCTGGAACACGAGGCCCTGCTCCACTGCTCGGTGCTGCCCATCTGTGCACTTACCCCTGGCTGTGTACCGGGGATTCAGGACACCAGGCTGGGGAGCCCTCGGTCCTTGTGCAGGGAGAGTTGCTGCACAACTCAGGATGTCATCTCAGAACAAGACTGCCATAGACACAAAACCCAGCTGGCAGGCCAGGGTGCACAGATGGTGGGAGGTCACTGAAGGTGTGTGTGGGGGGACGCCCCAGCCGTCCAGGGTGACTGCTCTCAGCAGTGCAGAGAGCAGTGTGGGAGGCAAGACACGGACGCTCGCTGCATCTAGGTAAGAAAGGACAGCTGGGAGCTGGGGAGGCTCCTGGGGTCGTCACGTGGTGTGACAAGGGGTATACGGCCACGGAGACATCACCAGGAGACCAAATTCTAGAAACGTGGGGTCAGGGGGTGCGCTCATGGGCCCAGAGGGCATCTGGGGGAGGAAAAGGATCAGGCAAGAGCCAAGGGAGGGTTTCTCGGAGGTCCTCAAGCTTGGCCAGCCCGGGACCGGCATGGCCGAGGGGTGAGGAAGGCAGAATCCAGCCTGCCATTCCAGGGCGGGGGCTGAGAGCACATGCTAGAGCTCATAGGTTCAGCGGTGGCCGGAGGTGCATCAGAGTTGGAGAAGCATTTCCTTTGGGAGGGAAGCAAGCGTTTGGCGCATGGCGGGTGGGGGGAGAGCGGCAAGGTAGGAGGGGTTGGGGGTGCAGGCAGGTCCCTAGGAAGAAGCTCCTCTGGTCAGCTGCTCAGCATAGGGGTGATGGCCGGCCCTGGAGGGGAGTGGCAGTGCGGCGCTGAAGCCACTTTCTTGTCAAAAAGCAGGCTTCCCCCACCTAATTCTGAATGTTTAAGAGAAAGATCATCATTGCTTCAGACCCACTCGGGGGTGTCCGGATCCGCCTGCCCCGTTTTGCCCACGTCTCCAACTAGACGTGGCTCGGCTCAGGGTGGAGGCAAGGTTGGGGCTCGGATTAGCCGGGGGGACCCGGGGCTTCTCTGGACACGTCTGCCCGTCTCTGAGGTGCAGGGGAGTGATGCTGTCCCTCCTTGGCCGGTGCCCCTGGGGCCCTGACTGGGGGGGCCTGGCAGGCCCTATAGTTTTGAGTGGGTCAGATCTGGGCGCACGCCTGTCCGAGGAAGGACGGTGAGTGGGTCACAAGCTGACCGAGACTGGGCAGGTTGGAGCGCTCTGGCCTCAGCCACGGGAGTGTCAGTGTCCAGACCCAGGCAGGGTTCTCTGTGTCTCCCCACCATCCAGGGCACCGGCTCATGGCAGGAAGGAGCAGCTGCTGGCCAGGGGTGGGCAGCCCGTGTACTCGCCCAAGCCGGGGTGGTCTAAGTCCCCACGGTTTGTGTACGCAGGGAGGCCAGGTGCCTGGCCGCTGGGGGGTCCGGTGGTTCTCACGCACACACAGTGGGGCTCCTTGGCTCCTGGCTTGTACAGCTTCCGGGGGACCCCGACCCAGTCTCTGCTCACACCTCCACTGAGGACAGAACAAAGATGACGGCTTAGCAGAAGGAACTCGTGAGTCTCTGGGGGTGGTGAGCGGGGGAGGTCACCTGGCATTTTCCCAAGGCGGGGGTCTACGGTGTGCGTCCCCTGACCTTCCGTCTCTCCTGACTTCTTCCAGTGTCCCCTGCCGTGGGCAGAGTCTGCCACCCTGTCCCGGCGCTCCCAGGCCCTGCCCTGTGCCTTCTCAGGCCCCACACTGCTAACACCTGGGGAAGGCTCACCCCCGCTGGCCTGTGAGCGGCACCCTAGTGCCTCTCGCCCTCCCTCCCTCCCCCTCCCTCCACACCCAGTCCCTGTCTGAACTCAGGCCTCCTTTGTCGCTTCCGCTTCCGCAGGGAGGTAAAACAACAGACGGGGCTAAGGCAGAGGGACAGGGTGGGCTCACTGGGACAGGGAGGGCAGTGACGCCAGAGGGGGCCACCGAGCCTGGCAGACAGGCCCTCGGGTGGGCAGGCCAGGTTCCTTGAGCCCCTTTGTGGAGAGCAGGCCCTGTCTCTTCAGAACCGGAGAGAAACTTTCCTCCCGACCCTTCGGGCCTGCTCCCTGTGCTAGAGTGGAGAAAGCAGGACGGATCCAGGGCCTGGCCTGGGGAGAGCCGGCAGCTCCGGCTGTTGGTTCTTATCGCACAAGGGACCCACCTCCAGGAGAGCAAGGGGGCTCCGCATGGATGTGCACAGCTTACACCTCAGGGAGGCGCTCCCCGGCCCCTCTCGGGGAGCGCTGGGCTCGCACTTGAGGCCCTTCAAGCTTGCTGTGTGGGCCAGGGGGCCGGGGCCCTTCTTCTGCACCAAAGTTAAGGGGCCCAAAGGGCTTGATGATTCGGGCAGAAAACACTGGTTACTCCTTCAGCTCCCCAACAAGCCTGGACTAATCCCTGGGGCATCTTCCCTAACTGAGCTCCACTCGCAGATCTCTGCGGGAAAGGGCTTCTCGGAGACACTCGGCAGTTGCCGTGTTTCCAGAACATGGCTCGGGGCATCGAGCCAAGGCCAGCTCTGCCTCCTTGTCCCCTTGTGCCGCAGGCAGCCCCGATCTGTGTGGACCAGGAGTGACAAGAGGCCTTGGATGGGTCACCAGGCCAAAGTGAGCTGCTCTACTTGGACCTTCTCATCCCCAGGCCGGGTCTCTGGGCAGTTCAAGCAAACCACACACACACCCGGGTTCCCCCCCAACCTCTCCTGGTTGTCAGGGACCCCAGAAGCCTTAGACACCGAGGCACTGTTAAGACCCGCTCCCCAGAGCACCTGTGCTCTGGAAGAGCCCACCTGGGTGGGCAGCTGGGCTATGGCATCACCGAGCCGGATAGGACAAGCCGCACAGATGCCTGCATACCTCTCAGGGGAGCACCAGAGCCGGCCACCCCTCCTGGAGCTCCACTCGGCGTTGCACGGTGGGAACGTCTGCTTCTCCTCCAGCGCCCGCCGGCTCGCCTCTGTGCCTCGGGAGATCATGGCCTCCACGTGGCTCAGTGCGGGGGTGGGGAGGCCATCCTCTCCATAGAACTTTCCTGTCACCCTTCCTGTAGGGATGGGAGAGCCTGGGTCACGGAGGGAGGGACACAGCACCTCACCCCCATGGTGAGGCCCAAGCTCCCAGGGTTTCGGGCTCCAGACTGAGAACCCTCGATGTCTGACAAGACCCTGCAGAGGTGGGCCTCCAGGTGCAGGCTCCCCCACATGGGGGCCGCCAACCCTTCCCATGTGCAGATGGCGCTTTCCCTGGGGGGCAGAGCCGCACGTGACTCCTTCCTCAGTGCTCCACGGTGCTGGAAGCACGCGAGACATGTTGCATTGACACACAAGGGACCGGCTCCTTGCGTCCAGGGCTCTGCTCTAAAGGGGCCACAAAGCACCCCCACAACACTACTCAGTCCGTTTTACTTACACACAGCCCTATCTGGAATTGTGTGGCCGGTTTACTTGTTCACGAGTCTATTCCCCACCCCCAGCAAGGCCCCAGCGTTCAAAATAGCCCAGTGCAGAGCACTCGTGTTCCACACTTGTTAAGCCACACAGGGGGGATCAGGGCGCTAGCCCCAGCCTGTAGCCCGAATCGGTCTAGCAGAAACCTCCTCCCCGGAGGATCTGTATGTGCCTGGCGACAAAACGGTCATGCTAGGTTTTAGCCATGAGACCCACAGAGAGGCAGGAGTCCTAGAGGCAACAGAGAAAGAGCTGGAGAAGCCATGTCCTGAGAACGGGGTCAACCACTGGCAAGGGCTCCCAACCAACACCGTATCCAGAACACAGAGACTCATCTGCCTCCCATGTGCCTGAGGCTGGGTTCCGGCTGCCGAGTAGCCCTCCTGTCCTCACCATCGTGTGCGCGGGTAGTAAGCCCCCTCCCCCGACGGGGCTCTTCCAGGCCCGTGCAATCCTGCCCCCACCTGCCTCCTGCAGAACAAGCCCACAACTGTAGGACCCGCACTCAGCTCCTCCCGGGTCCGGTCCCCATCGATCATCCATGGCAGGCATTCAAGTGCACGCTGACCCCGGTCCACAGCCCTCCCCTGGCCACCTGCCTGCACGCATGCTAACCCTGACCAACCACGGCAGAGCTCCCCAAACGCCAGGAAGACCTGCCTGGTCGGGCCGCCTGTGCCCACTCTCAGGGCTGTATTCTTATTCTCTGTGTTAGGAGTCCCTTTCCTTATTAACCTGGCAGTATTTCAAGCAACCTCCCGGGGAAAAGGGAGAAGCCAGCCTCCTGGAGGTCCCCAGAGTGCCCAGTCCCTCCAGTGCGCACGTGGCTGTGGCTCCAGAAATGACCTGGGATAGTCGGCTGGAAACACAGAAGGGGGTGTGCAGGCCGGGAGGACAGGAGCCAACCGAGTGTGTGCGCTGGGGGACTGGACACACAGAGGACCGTGGAGGTTCTGGGCAGCTGGATGTGGAGGGAGCAGAGTAGCTGTACAAAGGCCAAGGTTCTCAGAAATGGAACCCAGGTGGTCAAGACACAGCAGCCGTCAGAGGCATTAGGGGGAGAAGGAAGAGCATGTCCCACTGAGACCGCGGGGCTGGTGAGGGGCACTGACGATGCCCAGGAAGTCAGCCGCGACCACCTGGGCTCCAGAGAGGAAGAGGACCCAACAGCCCGATTTTAGGTGTTGACAAAGCACTCTAGTGTTTAGACTCTACCATGTCTTTAGGACACTGTGAGGTGTCTGTTTGGAACGTGACCCTGTCCCTGCTTACTCCTTGCTGGTGACCCACGTAGTGCTGGGCACAACTGGTTCAACGAATGTTTGGGAGGCCGCTCCTTCAGAATGGACACAGACTTAAGGCTGGGCTCCTGACAGGGCTAAATAAAACAGTGTTTATCAAAACCACCCACAAATGTAGGCTTCAAGCCTTCCTGACTGGGTGCGGAAGCCCGATGCCTGGGACCCAGCCAGGCTCCTGGAGCTGCTTGTCTGAGATGCTGCAGGCAACCCCTGGCCTGGGTGCCACAGAGGCCAAAGCAAACAGCCGGGCCATCTTCTCCCAAAATCACGAGGGAGGGAAACAAGTGTCCCGGACACTGCCTAGTGTAGACTCACGGCCACACTAACAACCAGAGTTTAAGGGGAAAATGCCATGGGTATTGTGTGGGTTTTAAACCTTGGTCCAATCTCCAAAGAACTCTAAGTCTTTTAAAAAACTGCAAAACCGGGCACCTGGGTGGCTCAGTCATTCGTTGAACATCTTCCTTTGTCTCAGGTCATGATCCCAAGGTCCTGGGATCGAGCCCGTATCAGGCTCCCTGCTCCACGGGAGCCTACTTCCTCCTCTCCTACTCCCCTGCTTGTGTTCCCTCTCTGGCTGTGTCTCTCTGTCAAATAAATACAATCCTTAAAAAACAAAAACAAAAACAAAAACAAAAACACCTGTGGGACAACTGAATGGAATCTATGGAAATGACCCGTGGGATTACCTACCAACGAATTTGTAATTCTTCTCGTAGAATGAAAGCCAATTTTGAAGGGTCAGCACCTCCGAAAACGACAAGTCAGCTACGTCGTCCACCAGGCCCGCTTCGGAGTAGTCCCCAGTCACAAACGCCCTGGATGCGTCTCGGCCTGCAGGTGACAGGTTTCCAAACAGATGACCCTGTTGGTCACAGGCACCATACCAACTCAAGAGCCCATTTTCTGAGAAACATGTGGGAGCCCGTACTCCCAATCTCCAAAAACAGCTACCCCCCTTGCTGGCGCAGATGCTCCTGGATCTGCAACATGCTGTGGTGCTTACCCCCGGCGTCGTGGCCACTCAGCAGTGCTTGGCACAGCTGATCATGCCCGCTTCCACGACACAACGCTCCTGGCCTCCCCCTCCCTCGTGGGCATGTCTTCTACAGCTTTCGGGCTCGATTCTTGCCCACCTCCCCTGCTCTAACTGTGCCCCCCCCCCCAACAACAATCTCCTGTTCCAAAACCACCTCTAGGCCTGCGGTCGCCAGGTTGGTATCTTCGGTTCAGACTTCTGAGCTCCAGAGTGGTATGTCCCATCATCTATTCAACATCACCTAGATGTTCCACAAACGGGATGTTCACCCTCCACTAATCAGCACCCCAACCCCAGGAAACCTGCATGTCTCTTAGAATTTCATAGCTCAGGAACTATCAACCAGATACTCAGTTCAGAAATGCAGTCTGCGACAGGGACACCTCCTTTAGCCCTCAGATCCCAGCAGTCCCCGAGTCCTTCAGGTTCCTAAGTAGCCACATCAGTCTGCCTTTCCGCATCTGCCACGAAGCAGGCCCAGCCCGCCACTGTCCCTCATCCAAACTACTACAGTAAACCCTAGTGGCTCTCCGTACGCTCTCTCCATACAACGTGGAGATTGGTATTTTAAACATGAACTGATGTCATTCTCTTGCTGAAAAATCCTCAGTGCCTTCCTCTGGCGCTGGAATGATGTCCAGATCCCTCAGCGGGCTACTCAGGGCCCTACAGCACTGGCCAGCAGCCTTGCCTTGCCATGTCAAGGGGGAGAGAGTGTCACCTGAAAAATGTCTATGTGCTATCTGGTGTGCCTTGAGCTTCCCTACTGAGCTGAAACCCAGGGTCACTTGATAGAATGGAGCGCTGAGTCCAATCAGAAGTTCCAAATTGTTCCCATTTCAAAATGTCTGAGCATCTCAATATTTCCTATAGAAATGGGGCCCTTGAAACACTACGCAGCAAGGAGAACTCTTATAATGATGGTGTCTAGAGCCAACAATGATGACAGCCATTTACGGCCAATAGCCAAGAGCTAATACTGGCTTTGTGACTCAGCAAGCACTGGACAGATGGGTGTGTGGCCAGTGGCGGCACAGGGCTTATAGTGAGGTCCTGCCAAGGTCAGATCAGACCTGATCTGAATGATCACAGCAGAAATGCTAGCCAATTCTTTTGGGCTGGAAAAAAAAAATGTATCTAAAATCTGTATTTTCATTAACAATATGTATTTTTTACAGTTAGGAAAATCTTTTATGTGCTTACTCAGATTTACATATCTGATAAAAAAGATATTCCCTGACAGCTGGATAAATGGGTCAGTGATAATATTAACCACACGCTGTGCTCCTCTTCCTCTCCCTCCTCCACTCTTACGTTAGTGCCTCCCGTAACAGAAGTATTTCTTCCTCGTAACACCTGTCACAAAAATACTTCATTGGCTATTGATGTCATAACTATGCACAGTCGGCCTTTTCTACTGGTCTGCAAGTTTTATCACGGCAGAGCACACACTGACACAGGACTGATTCCCCGGTGTCCGGCGGTGCTTCCTCTTTAGTAATTGTCAGTGAGGACCGGCTGAATGAAACCCATGCACTGACAGCCAGTCTTCAGTATGTCCATTCTCACTAATTACTTTCAATAATTCAAATGGGCAAAGAATAGTGTTTCCAACCAATGGTGCTTGGAGAACTGGGCAGCGACATGCAGAGAATGAAAACAGACCCCCACCTCACAACATATATAAAATTAACTCAAACAGATTAATGACATGAATGTATGAGCTCAACCGGTAAAACCCTTATTAGAAAACACAAGTGTAAATGTGTGTGCCCTTTGGTTCGGTGACGGTTTCTTAGCTAGGACACCAAAAACACAAGCTAACAAAGAAAAAAAATAAACTCGACCAAAATTTTAAAATTTTGTGCATTAAAGCACACTATAAAGAAAGGGAAAAGATAACCTACAGCAGGGAAGAAAATATTCACAAACCAGGGATCTGGTCAAGGTCAGTATCCAGAGTATATAAAGAACTCTCACAGCTCAATAATAAAAAGACAACCCAGCGAAAAAGTGGAAAAGGATTTGAACAGATATCTCTTCAAGGAAGACACACAGATGGTCAACAAGCACATCAAAAGATGCTCCAGGTCACAGCTCACAGCTATAAGGGAAACGCAAGTAATCAAAACCACAATGGGCTACTACACCAAACCCATTAAATGATATAATCGAAGACAGTTTGGCAAGAATGTGGAGACACTGAAACTCTACTACACTGATGGTGGGAGTACAGCCACATTAGGTAATAATTCGGCAGTGTCTCAAAAAGTGAAACCCAAGAGTTGCTACATGAAAACTGAAAACAGGCGTCCAAACAGAAATGTGCACACATGTTCACAGCAGAGTTTTCGTAGCAGGCGAAAAATGGAAATAGCTCAGATGTCCAGCAAATGGTGATGAAATATACAAAACGTGGCATACGCACGCATACAATGGAACATGACCTGGCCATAAAGCGGAACGCAGGACCGACCGGTGACTATACAGCCCCGATGAACTTTGCAAACGCCGCTAAGCTCAGGAAGCCAGACATGTGTGTGATTCTCCAAACAGACAGATCATCACAACAGAGGGAAGCAGACAGTCGTTGCCAGGGGCTGGGGGTCGGGGCAGGGGTCAGAGGGAGTGGACAGTGACTGGTGATGGATACAGGGTTTCTTTCAGGGGTGACAGAAACTCGTGGAATTAGATGGGGCTGATGTTTGCACAACCTTCTGACTACATGGAGACGTCCAGAATTATATGCTTTAAAAGGGTGGGTTCTACGTTGTGTGAATTACACCTTAACAGACCATGATCCAGACACCGGCAGCTGGAATGCACCTCTCTGCCTCCCTGCTGGGCTGTGCGGGTGGTGGGAGCATGGTCTTCTGGACCCTTAGCACCTGGCCAAAGACGGGTGGTGGCGGGGTCAGGACGTGGATGTTGAGTGAATGACGGGCACAGACAAACTTGGCAGACACTAGAGCGTGGCGCAAAGAGCAGTGACCCCGGGAATGAAAGGGCTCCCGCTCCCGCTTGTGCACCCTGCCACACAGCTGCAACTGGCCCTGACGGGGAGCGAGCCCTGACCCCAGGCCCAGCTCCCTGCTAGATCAGTGTGCCCTGGGGTCAGTTCCTTCCTTGCTGGGCCGTATGAGGAGCCTGGCAGCATGGGCTGACCCGAATTCCTTCTCTGTCCAAATTCTCCCTGGAGCCAGGTGGTGCCTCGTATTTAGGGGACAGAGGCAGCGTCCCAACACCAACCCCCACCCCGGCTGGTGGTCCTGGTCCAGAGCTTATCAGCGAATCAGGTCGGACGCCCGCGGCGGGAGGACACGGACAGGAGACCTTCCACCGACCAGCGCTCCGGGCCTGCCACGCGCGCAGCTTCCCGGATCTGAGCGCCTGCAGGGGCGACCAGCCCCTCTCTGGCTCGGGCCTCAGCATCTCCAGCGGACACGAGAGCGTCCGTCTTAAAGCAAGGGCGAGTCCCACCCAGGGCACCGGTTTTTGGGGAGACCTGGGGAGCGCTAAAGGAAGGTGACTTGGGACAGGCACATCCTCGAGAGACGACTGGGGTCGGGAGCAGGCTTCGGAGGGCGGGGACGCGGCGTCCTTCCCGGCGGCGCCCGAGCCCCGCGGGGCGGCCCCAGCGGCAGGCGGGGAGGCCCGTCTCTCCAGCCGACGTCGCGGAGGGCGCTCGGGAAAAGCAGGGTGGGGCGAGGCGCGCCGGGCTGGCGAGACCCCGGAGGGCCCGAGGCGCGGAGCGGGGCCCCTCTCAGCCCGAGGGCCGGCCCGCTGGTACCTGCGAAGCCGCTATAGTGGGCCCCAGGCTCGTAATGCCTCCGGCCGGAGGACACATCGTAGACGCGGCCCAGCAACGCCAGGTAGAGGCCCGGGTCCCCGGGGCCGCCGCGGTAGCGGGCCAGCTCCTCGGGGACGAAGAGGCGAAGGCCAGCGCGGCCGCTCCACCAGCCCAGCCACCGGGCCACCGCGGCCGCGGCCAGGCCTAGCAGGAGCCCACGCCCGCCGCGCCGCAGCATTCGCACGGCAGACGGCCTCCGCGCCACCACTGCCAAGACAGCGGCGACGCAGGCGTGACGTTCCCGGCCGACGTCACCGGCGCGACGGCGTCGCGCCCCCGTCTGCGCCCCCCAGGGGACAAGGGGGGACTGAAGAGACACCTGCTTAGAAGAAAGACCACTCTCCGGGTCCATTCCCTGGCTTCGATTTTTTTCAGCGTAGGGAGTGAACGTGGAGAGACACCGAGTCTGCGACCGGCGAAGGCCCGGTCACGCCGGTTCCCGCCCCCAACAAAGATGGCGGCACAGGTGGCGGTCAGATGACGTAGACGTTAGGACCGACTGGCCCTCTGGGAACTCGGGGTCCCACCCGCCGCCGCAGCCCTCCTCCCTCGCTGTCTTACGGCATTTGCCTGAGTCGGCCTGACGGCGCCTTTGCGACGCCAGTCCTCGCTTGACGGAGAGGAAGCCGGAAGTCGCCGCCGCCGTCGTCCCCTCCCCGTCCCCGCCCGCCGGGTGCAGCCGGAGGTTGACAGGTCGAGGCGGGGAGGCGGCGGCGGCGGCACAGCCGGACGCCCGACACGGAGACTCCATGGGGAACGCTCCGAGTCACAGCAGTGAAGACGAAGGGGCTGCCGCCGGGGGCGAGGGCTGGGGCCCGCACCAGAGCTGGGCGGCCGACTCGGGCACGGTCGCCGGCTCGGGCCCCGCGACTCCGGCGCTGCCGCCCGCCGCTGCGCTGCTGGAGCCGGCTCGACTGCGAGAGGCGGCGGCGGCGCTGCGGCCCGCTCCGCCCTGCGAGTCTCTGGTGTCCAGGCACCACGGCGCGCTGCTGCGCTGGCTGGAGGAGCGGCTGGGCCGCGGCGAGGAGTCCGTCACCCTGGAGCAGTTCCGGGAGCTGCTGGAGGCTCGCGGCGCCGGCTGCTCGGGCGAGCAGTTCGAGGAGGTGAGGACCGGCCGGCGACGGCGGGGCGGGGGCGGGGCGGTGTCTCTCGACGGGCGGGGCGGAACCCCGCGAGGTGCGCGGGCTCTGAGGACTGGAGCTTGCGGTGCTCGCGTCCTCTACTCCGCCGGACACGGCTGCGAGTCTCTACCCTCTCCTGGGGGTGCGGAAAGCCTAGACGGGGCCGTCCTTGGTTTGAGGAACTCGACAAGCCCTGGAGTCTTCGCAGGTCGTTGCAGTGCCGACGTTTGTGCTGCTGCCCCACGCGGCCCCGGCGGCCCGCGGGATCTTCCTTGTCGGGCTCCGGGGCGGAGGCCTAGGGATCGAGGGAGTGGCGGTGGAAGCCACTGTGTAGTACCGGCGGGAGGATTGTCCAGAGCGCCCTCTGAATCAGGCGTGGGCGCCCAGCGAGCGTGGGAGCAGGACAACCGGGCCTGGAGAGCTCGCCTTCTGAAACCCATTCTCACTACCCCGAAACTACCATTTCCAAAGTACACACTTGTTTCTGGGTAGTCCAGGAGCCGTGTTTTAGACTCATGGAAACCTCCGTGTAACCTGAAGCTGACGGGCAGGTGTCACCCGTCCTGCTAGGACTTGTAATGACCGAGGTTTGGGCACAGTCATTAGCATCATCTCTGTTGCATCATGAGCAGCAAATTGATATGGAAACAAAATATTCTTTTCTCAGAAGGGATGTTAGGAATTATGTGTACCTTTCATTTTACAGTGAAAAGAGAACTGCTCCAGGGTCTCCCACTGACTTGTTGGCAGCCCAAGCCCTAGCACTCTGCTCTCTTGGTTTGTTTGCTTCTTTGTCTTAGGTCCCACCGCCTCCTTCTTGGGAACCCATTTCTTTAACTCCACAGTGTTACAGCAGATAGATGCTTAATTTGTGGGAGTGAGTAAGCCACGTAGAGTCTTCAGCGTCCGTGAAGGGTGCACTGAAGGTGCTTGTAATGCCATTAGAAAGTGATGTGCGCTTTACAAACAGAGGCTTTTAAAATATTTTAAGAATGTTTTTTGCATATAAATAGGGTTTGTATGTTTCTTATATTTTTAAAAAGATACCGGTAAGACATCCCAGTTCTTGAAAATGGGGTCATACTCGTTAGTGAAGGGTCTCCATATGTATTTTTTCTTAATTCCAAGAGTCCGTGTAATACTTTCGTCTCTAGCTCTACATGTATTGAGAGAAAATGAAGTTGTGCTGGGAAGAGCTGTGTAGATCTGTTGAAGGAGTTGGCACGTTTCAGAATTGTCCAGAAGGCAATGGCGGGAACAGTATTTACATTGGAAATGTCTGACAGAAATAGAGCTACAAGCAGAGTTGACAGGAGTCCCATAATGTAAGGCCAGGAGTCCGTTTTTTTTTTTTTTTTTTTTTTTAAGATTTTATTTATTATTTATTTGACAGAGAGAGAAATCACAAGTAGGCGGAGAGTCAGGCAGAGAGAGAGAAGCAGGCTCCCGCTGAGCAAAGAGCCCGATGCGGGGCTCGATCCCAGGACACTGAGATCATGACCTGAGCCGAAGGCAGCGGCTTAATCCACTGAGCCACCCAGGCGCCCCCAGGAGTCCGTTTTAACAGTGTTTTATTTATTCACTTACAGAGAGAGGGAGAGTGAGAGAGCACAAGCAGAGCGGAGGGGCAGAGGGAGAAGCAGACTCCCCTCCGAGCAGGGAGACCTATGCAGGGCTCAATCCTGGGACCCTGAGATCATGATCTGAGCCAGAGTCAGACGCTTAACCCACTGTGCCACCCAAGCACCCAAGGCCAAGAAGTCCTTAAGGTGTGGTCCAGAAATCATGCGGGGTCTATGATATTGTTCATTGAGCAAATATTTGTTGGGCACACACTGATTACCGGGCACTTGGATGACAGCGGACAAAGCAGAGTCTTACTCTTAAATGGTGTGTCGTACTGAAGGGGACTCACGCGAACCCAGCAGTTATAGGCGTAGTGAGTATCAGCCAAAGGAAGGTGTAAGGAAAAATATAACAAGAGTATTTAACCTCACCTAGGAAGTCAAGGGAGACTTACCTGGAAAGTCGCATTTCAGCTCAGATCCAAAGAGTGATAGATAACATGGGAGGAGCAGAGGGTTAGCAGGGAGAGAAAATTTCACGCACATGTCCAAGTCCAGAGAGCAGAGAATTTGGAAGAAAGGTGTGATGTATTAGGCTTAGACAAAACTGCTGCAAGGGACAGAAAGGTCAGTGCATCAGTGGTTTAAATGGTAAACAAGCTTGGGGTGCCTGCCTTCAGCTCAGGTCGTGATCCCAGAATCCTGGGATGCAGTCCCACATCGGGCTCCCTGCTCAGCGGAGGAGCCTCCTTCTCTCTCTCCCGTTCCCCCTGCTTGTGTTCCCTCTCTCACTATTTCTCTCTGTCAAATAAATAAAATTTAAAAAAATAGTAAACCAGGGGCACCTGGGTGGCTCAGTGGGTTAATAATAAAGCCTCTGCCTTCGGCTCAGGTCATGATCCCAGGGTCCTGGGATCGAGCCCCACATCGGGCTCTCTGCTCCGTGGAGAGCCTGCATCCTCCTCTCTCTCTCTCTGCCTGCCTCTCTGCCTGCTTGTGATCTCTGTCTGTCAAATAAAAAAAAAAAAAATAGTAAACCAGCTTCTGGGTGCCTGGGGGGCTCAGTTGGTTAAGCGACTGCCTTCAGCTCGGGTCATGATCCCAGTGTCCTGCTTCTCCCTCTCAGTGTGCCTGCCTCTCTGCCTGCCTATGCTCTCTTTGTCAGGTAAATCAATAAGATCTTCAGAAGAAATAGTAAACAGCTTCTTATGAAAAAGTCCAGGTGGGTGGTCCAGGTTTGACGTGGCCTTCAGTCGTTCCCCTGGGGACCTGGCTCCATCGTTCTTGTGCTGTCCTCCTCCACAGGCGCTTTCCACCGAGTGACTGGAATGATTCCTTCAGCTGTCGCTTTGTGCATTACAGCCTCAGGAGAAGGAAATGGGAGGAGAGGGCCACACTGCCTTTCTTTCTTTCTTTCTTTTTTTTTTTTTTTTTAAGATTTTATTTATTTGACACAGAGAGAGAGATCACAAGCAGGCAGAGAGGCAGGCAGAGAGAGAGGGGGAAACAGGCTCTCAGCTGAGCAGAGAGCCTGATATGGAGCTCGATCCCAGGACCCTGAGACCATGACCCGAGCCCAAGGCAGAGGCTTAACCCACTGAACCACCCAGGCGCCCCCACACCGCCTTTCCTAAGGGCAGAGCTCACCTCCCGTTGGCACAAGCCCGGCCACAGGGCCCCACTGAGCTGCAAGGGAAGCAGGGAACAACTTTTATTCCATGGCCATGGATTTAGCTGAGAAACAAGGTTGTGGTTACTGAGAAAGAGGAGAACAGATACCCGGTTCCAATTAGTGGTGTGACACACGTGGCTAGACCCCAGAACTCAAAGGAAGAGAGTGAAGCTGGAGGAGTGGGCACGAGTCAGGTCCTGGGGAGGCCTTGCAGCCTCTGTCATCTAGGAGTTTGCAAACCGGAGCTTTAAGCCAGATCCATGGTGCTGTGGCTGCCTTCTAGGGAGCCGGTTGGAGAGGGGCTAGCAGGGTCCAAGCAGGTCAGTTAGGAAGCTATTATGACAGTTTAGGTAAGAGACTGGGTGGCTTGGGCTGGGGTGGTGGCAGCTAAAATGGCACCAACAATTTTTTTTAAGATTTTATTTTTTATTTTTTTTAAAGATTTTATTTATTTATTTGAGAGAGAGACAGTGAGAGAGAACATGAGCGAGGAGAAGGTCAGAGGGAGAAGCAGACTCCCTGTGGAGCTGGGAGCCTGATGTGGGACTCAATCCCGGGACTCCAGGATCATGACCTGAGCCAAAGGCAGCCGTCCAACCAACTGAGTCACCCAGGTGCCCCAAGATTTTATTTTTTAATTTGACAGATCACAAGTAGGCAGAGAGGCAGGCAGAGAGAGGGGGGGAGTCAGGCTCCCCGCCTAGCAGAGAGCCCGATGCGAGGCTCGATCCCAGGATCCCGGGATCATGACCTCAGCTGAAGACAGAGGCCTTAACCCACTGAGCCACCCAGGGGCCCTGGCACCAACAATTTTGAGAGTGATTTAGGAAGTAAAATAAGCAGTCCTTGAGACTTATGTGTGAGTAGAGAATTATAAGGGGAAAGGAATTGAGGATGGCTCCAACATTACTGGAAAGGTGATAGGGCTGATTATTGAGAATAGAAACTTTTTTAGGCAGGGAAGATCTGGAGAGACCAGATTTGGTCTGGTTTGGCTCTGGTTTGGCTATGCTGAGCTTAGTGTGTCCATGGGCAGCGATGTGGGGGTGTCGCAGACAGGGAGTCCGAGAGAACACTGCTTGAGATACAGTCATCTGTTCGCTGGGGTTCCGTGAGAAAGTAGCCCATCGGTTCTTCCCACTGTGAAGTGTGTGTGTGTGCTCCGTGAGAACTTGAGTCCCTTAGAGCTAGTCGTGGACTGTTGAACATTGTTAAATCCGAGGTCGTGCAGCCACCATGACTAAAGAGATAGGTGGGAAGAAAAACCTGAGTGGTTGTCCCTTCCCCGCTGTGAAACACAGAGTCATCGTAGTCACACGTGTGGCAGAAACAAACCTTAAGGACTCAGAAGCCCAGCAGTAAGACCTGGTGACTTGGGAAAGTTGCAAGTTTGTATTTTCCTTCTGTAAAAATCCCTGGGGCCACCTAGAGGTGTGTCATAGGGTCTTAAGTACCCATACACTGAACTCACGAAATACATGCTGGGAGTTTTCTTCACACCTGCAGGGCTGTCTCCCCTCACTCTCTACAGTGTGTGCGGAGACTTGGTGTCTAGTGATTCGGGCCAGCTGTGCAAGGCTGGTGGGTGACCCCAGCTCCACAGTGAGGATGAGACTGAAGGCTCTGTAGAGTTCAGGGACTCAAATAGGATGGGAAAGTGAGTTCTGGTGCCAACACTCTAGCGGAGTCCTCTGACTCCAGGCCTTCCTCCTCTAGGGACCTGGTTCTCTGGGATTCTTTTTACTTAGTCTCATTTTTTTTTTTTTTTTTGTCTCAATTCTTTAATTTTCCTCTGCATGCTAAGGGAGACCTAGCAAGAATAATTCCAGTTTGAGAAAAAGCATTGTGTATTTTTCTTGAAGCCTGTTCCCCTTTAGTAGACCTGGTGTGGAAACGGTTAGGGGTGTGGCCTAGTACTAAAGTCTGGTGACCTGCCCTTGCTGCTGGTTAGCACTTGTTAGCTGAAAAGAGCAGGTCTGTCTCCACGTGAAGGCTTAGCCAGGGTTTAAAAAGCCATTTGGAAGAACTCGCAGTGGTTGTCCTATCTGTAAGCATGGAGAAATTATACGGGGAAATGTCCAAGAAGATAAGCATTAGCCATGGTTATGATTCTGTGCTCTAAAACAAGTGTGCCCTTGGATGTAAGTAAGCGGACATTTCTGTGTCTTAGTTAATTTTAATATAAGCTTGTGATGATGTGTTGTGATACTTTAAGTTTAAGGGTATAAGGGAGATGTTAATAAAACGCCTTCATAGTAGCAACTAAAACGATGATGTGTGTTTTTCCCTCCTTTCATTTTATGGTCCCCGGCGGTATACAGTATGACTATAATGCTAAGTGTTTCCAAGTTTCATATGCTGGTTCTTGGGCTCCAGATCCGTGTTGCCATCCATGTCCCCACGGCCATCTTGCCTTCATGTTCCCATGACTTAGTTGCTTGAGGTGGTACCCTAAAGAATTGCTGGACTTGTACTGTAGATCAAAGTCTGAAGCTTTATCATTTTATAGTGGAACATACCTTCTCTTCTGCTAGGTGTGGTCCATGGGGAAGGACTCTGGTTTGATCATAGGGAGCAGAATCTACTTGACCTTTATGCAGATGGGGAATAGAGTTAAAGTTAAATCCCTATCTGACAGCAGAGATTAGAGATTCCGTGTTTGTACTCTCAGTACGCTATGCCTCCAGAGACGTGTAGAGTCTTGGGCAGGAAAAGGTGCTGAACACGGGATGATGGCAGATGGCTTTCAGATGGGAATTTGAGAGAACTAGGTCTTCTTTTATTAATTTGCCGTACTGGCTCTGGTGCTTCGTCTGTGAAACTCACTGGGCTGCGCAGTGCGAGGGCAGGACCATCCCTGTCCCTTGCCCTCTTGCCTCCGCGTGGCTGTGTCTCCGGGCCAGGCCAGGCCAGCGCTCTGCCGCAGGGCCCACAGGTTGGGTGAGCAGCCTGAGGACAGTCTTGTTCTCATTCTCCGGCCTTGTGCCCCATATCCAGTCTGCAACCGTGGAGGAGTAGGGGATTTTTTGATGTTTGAGGGAACAGTTAAATAGAGTTTTAGGAAAACTAGAAAAGGGTTTTAGTGTTTGGTTCAGAGGAAATTTAGAGGAAAACACCATTTGTCATTATCGTGTCAAAGGTTTTAATCCTCTGGTTTAGAATGGCTCTGAGCCCAAGAACTATGCAAATAGAATTATGCGGATGTAATTCTCCACTCCTTGAAGACAGAGCCTGAGAGACTCCTGTCTGTGCAGTAAGGATAAAGCAGGTGCAGACATTGCTTGCCCGCAGCCCAGGGCCTGCAGAGACTCCCCAGTGCCTGAAGGACAAATACATATTCCTCAGAAGGGCCTAGAACCCCCGGGCTGGCCAGTCTCCCTGTCTAACCTCCTCTGCCTCTGTTTCCCTGTTCGAGCCCTGTGCCCACGCCAATGGGACACCTGCCTTGTCCTGTGTGTGGACCTTGTTTCTCTCAGTTCTTCAAGATTCCCTGCCTTGGCACCATCACCTGGTCAGGACCAAACCTTTCTCGTGCCGTGATTCTGAATAACTGGGTTTGGGCCCTCGTTGCCTGTTCTGTACACATCGCTTGGCACGTAGAGCGCACCACCTGATCTTGTCCTGCCCTTTGGCTGTGAGGCCCCCTGCCCAGCTGCCTGCTCTGCTCTGGCCCAGCAAGCGATGGCTGTGGATGGCGATGAGGCGGTGGGGGAGAGAAGGACTCTGGGTGAATTGGGGGTTATTTTGACCCTGTGTACTTCGCTGTGTCGGGGATGATGGTATTGGCTTCTTGTGGGGAAGAAGAGCTATAGAGGAAAGGCCACAGCCTTGTTTTACCTTTCCCTGATTTCCAACACACTGCTTCATCACGCACTGTCTTACTGTAGAAACTTCATTGGCTCCCCATTGCTTTTAGAATCAAACGGGAGGCTAAGCTTTAGGTCTGTGTAACTTTCCACTCTCAGCTCCTGGAGCATTTTAGCCGACTGAGCCCATTCGCAGTTTCTCCTGCACACGGGAATTTTGTCCTTGCCTCCCTTTGCCCCTGTAGCCCTTTGCTTCACCCTAAGCCCATTTCACTTTCAGGGACCACAGGGGAGCCTTTAACAGTAGCATGGAGTTTGGGAAAGACTTCACCAAACCAGGGCCTGAGAGGCTAGAAGAATTTGCCAGGCAGAGGAAGGAGGGGATGCAGTGGAAAGGTGTAACACAGGAGCGCCTGGGGGGCTCCATCGTTTGAGCATCTGACTCTTGCTTTAGGTTCAGGTTGTGATTCCCACAGGGTCATGAGATCGAGCCCTGTGTGGGGCTCTGTGCTCAGTGTGGAGCCTGCTTGGGATTCTCTCTCTTCTCCTCCTCCCTCTGCCCCTCCTCCCCCCAGCCTGCTCACGTGTGTGCTCTCGCAGTGCAGACAAATTGGGGTGAAAGAGTGTGGCCGACTTTGGGAGTGCTGCTCCTTTGGGCTCTAGTCTACCATCTGAGTTGGGAAGGACCTTAGTAAGCATTGCATGCAGCCTCTCCCCTTCTGTTGCCCAGGAAAGGAGTCCCTTCTGTAATACCCTGGACAGCTCCCTGTTTCATAAGTCCTCCTGTCCCACTGTTCCTCTTTAGCCTGAGTTTCAGACTTGGGCTCTGGGGTCAGACTGTGCACAGGAAAATCTGGGTTCCACCATCTGCAGGCTGTGTGATTAGTCACACAGCTGCTCTGCACCCCAGCCGTCCCCCGGGAAGGGTGAACATGGTGCTAGTCGTCACCTTGTACAGTTAGCATGAGGAGTCAAGGAACTCGTCCACGTGGAAGCCCTAGAACAGCGCCTGGCACGCCCCTCCTGCCCTGGGTGGTGTTCTTCTCTGTTCTAGCTCTGTGCCAGGAGTGTTCACTCTGTCTCCTGACAGCCCACCATGCAGCGTGGTCTCACAGATGGGTAAACTGAGACCTTAAGTAGAGAGGCAAAACTCTGGGCCAGCAAGTGGTAGAGCTGCGACCTGATCCAGACCTCTCACACGGCTTGTTTCTCCCAGGTTGAACCAGGGTGCAGCCTTTGTAGGAAGCCCGATGCGTGCGTTCTGCTGCTCTGTGCCCCGTTCTGGTTTGTGAGGGGTTTGGTACATTCTCATGTGTACCATGGTCTTGATCCTACACGTGGTTAAGGACATTAAGTTGGAATGGTCTGAGCGCCATCCCGTGTTACGCTGCTTCTCTCGCATGCCGCGGCCAAGGGCCTGCCCTTGGGCGATGCCTCAGTGGTTACGGCATGGGTGGCGAGGCACGCAAATGGGCATGTTGGCGGAGGCCTGAGGCGGAGAAGAGGAGGGAGATGCAGCACAGAAGGTTGCTGCAGTCTCCGTGGAGGTGGTGTCAGCTCCGTGGAGATGGGCGGCTGTGCTCTGTTTCCAGAGAGCAGGAAGTCGACTTGCTTCCCTTTGCACAGTTAAGGCCAGACCTACTGTACGTAGTTGGGTTTGAGCACCCCCCCCCCCCTCCAGGCTGCAGAGCTGCAAACTGTTGGGACTCTCTTTAGTGAGGGCTACCTTGCATATTAAACATGAAACAGAAAAGAATGCAATAGAAGATGTCAGGGTACATTGTATCTAGTAAGAGAAAGTTTTACATTGTTTCAGGAGGCATGTTAGCATTATAGGCCCTGGGGCATGGCATGAAATATATTTCTTTTTCTTTTGTTTTGTTTTATTTTATTTTTGACAGAGAGAGCCGGCACACACAAGAGCCGGGGCTGTGGCAGAGGGAGAGGGAGAAGTGGGTTCCTCCCTGGGGCGGGATCCCAGGACCCTGGGATCAGGACCTGAGCAGAAGGCAGATACTTAACTGACTGAACCATGCCCCCAAAATGTATTTCTTTCTTTCTTTTTTTAAAAAAAGATTTTATTTATTTATTTGAGTGACAGAGATAGTGAGATAGAGCGCAAACAGAGGAGAGGGGGAGGGTCAGAGGAAGAAGCAGGCTCCCCACGGAGCAGAGAGCCCAACTTGGGGTGACATTGGGCAACATGGGGCTTGATCCCAGAACCGCTGGGATTGGGACCTGTGCCAAAGGCAGATGCTTAACCACCTGAGTCACCCAGGCGCCCCCTTGAAATGTATTTCTTACAGTAGCTCAGCCAGTGACACTTGAGACACACTGCTCTGGGGTTATGTCAAACTGGAGGGTCCCAGAGGGGACAGCCAGCATGGGAATGATACTAAAGCCATAGTGGAGTGAGAACTGGTTGAGGGAGACTCGGGGCCTGTTGCCCGTGTTCAGTGATCCGTGGGCTGTTCTGGGGCACAGGGATCGGATGTGTTCTGAAGGGCCCCACAGGTGGTGACACTAGGGAGGCGCATTTCCATTCATTATATAGAGAAGAGAGTTCTTGCTGTCAGAACTGGTCAGAAGACATGAGCTTCCCATCACCAGTGTGTGTCACAGAGACACCGGAGAAGGAGTTCAAGCCATGTAAAGGCCTGTATGTGAAGAGATTGGTAGGTCCATTCCAGTTTGAGGGTTTAAGTAGATCTGGAATGATCAGTCTTTTCCAGTGGCCTCCTGGTACCCTTGCTAGGCAATGGGAGCCCCTCAGCCTGACGGGCCAGGCTCTCTGTCCTCTGGCTTCCACAGCCCTGCCTCCTGCTGCACCAGGAATGAGAGTCCGTGCGGTCTTGCCTGCTCTCTGTGTCCAGGCTTACATTCCGGCCCCTCTTCCTATGATGGCTGCCTCGTCTGCACACGCTCACAGATTCCTAGTTACTCGTCAAAACTCAGTGCAAGGGTGGTTTTTCTCAGGGCCACATTCCCCGAGTATCCCAGTCCTTTTTGGGCTTCTGGCCTCTGGAGCGTCTGTCAGCTTGTGGCACAGTGGCGCATGGTGTAGGATCCCAAGTCATACCACGATCACATCCTGATACCGTGATTTACGGCTGCCAGCCTTGTGACCTCGAACAACATCCTTCGCCTCTCTGTTCCTCACTGGTAGAAGGGTAGCGCCTACCTCGAGGGTCGCTGAGGAGAATACGAGTTGCTCCCGGTGTGCGGCTTAGAGCTCTGCCTGGGGCTTGGTCTGTTAGCCACCCGGGTTGTTTATGCTCTAGCTGTGTTGTGGGGATGAGCACACGTCACATTGCTGCTGTTGGTTTGCAGATCTCTTTTCCAAGGCTGTGAGCATTTCGGAGGGCAAGGATGTGCCCTGTCGGTTTTCCCACGCATGGAGCCAGGCTCAGCTTCAGGGGCACAGTGTCCGCCTGTCAGAGAGGACTGAGTGTGCGCAGGAGCAGACCAGACTCCAGGAAGTCCTGCGAAATACACCAGCTGTTAAGTGTTGGATTTGAAAACCGGTACATTTCTTTAAGGACAATTTCCAGGCATCGGGAAATGATGTATTTATTTGGTGAAGCTATTAGCAATGCTGTTCTGATTTTTTTTGTCACACAGTATGTCTTTCTTTTTCTTTGTTTAAAAATTCTTTTTATTATATTCAGTAATTACTGACAGATCAATAGATTTTTTTTTTACAATTTTTAATGTACTTAGTTTTTTTTGTTGTTGTTTGTTTGTTTTTTTTTTTTTTTTTTTTTTTTTTTTAAAGATTTTTTATTTATTTATTTGACAGAGAGAAATTACAAGTACACTGAGAGGCAGGCAGAGAGAGAGAGAGAAGGAAGCAGGCTCCCTGCCGAGCAGAGAGCCCGATGCGGGACTCGATCCCAGGACCCTGAGATCATGACCTGAGCCGAAGGCAGCGGCTTAACCCACTGAGCCACCCAGGCGCCCTGTTTGTTTGTTTTTATAAAGATTTCACCTATTTGAGAGAGGGAATAAGTGGCGAGGAGCAGAGGGGCAAGTGGACTTACTACTGAGCAGGGGGCCCAATGTGGGGCTGGACCCCAGGACCCTGAAATCATGACCCGAGCTGAAGGCAGAGGCTCAACTGAGCCACCTAGGTGCCCCCTTAGTGTAATTTAACTTAATTTAATGCTTTCTTTGAGACACAGAGAGAGAGAGAGACTGGGTGAAAGGAGGGGTAGGGTAGAGGGAGAGAGAGAATCTTTTTTTTTTTTTTAAAGATTTTACTTATTTATTTGACAGAGAACACAAGTAGGCAGAGAGGCAAGCAGAGAGAGAGAGAGAGAGAGAAGCAGGCTCTGCACTGAGCAGAGAGCCCGATGCGGGGCTCAATCCCAGGACTCTGGGATCATGACCTGGGCTGAAGGCAGAGGCTTTAACCCGCTGAGCCACCCAGGCGCCCCGAGAGAGAGAATCTTAAACACACTCCATGCTGAGTGCAAAGCCTGATGTGGGGCTCAGTCACATGACTGAGATCATGACCTGAGCCAAAATCAAGAGTTGGATGCTTAACCGACTGAGCCCCATACGCGCCCCTCTGCTTGGCATTCTCCCTCTCCCCCTCTTCCCACTTGTCCCCTCTGTCTCTAAATAAATAGGTAAATCTTAAAAACAACAACAGCAGGGGCACCTGGGTAGCTCAGTGGGTTTAGCTCTGCTTTCAGCTCAGGTCATGATCTCAGGGTCCTGGGATCGAGCCCCGCATTGGGCTCTCTGCTCCGGGGGTGGGGTGGGGGGAGGGGAGCCTGTTTCCTCCTCTCTTTCTGCCTGCTTCTCTGCCTACTTGTGATCTCTGTCAAATAAATATATAAATCCTTAAAAACAAAAACAAGAAACAACAACAACAGTAAGCCACCATGGGGCTATCCTATAGCTCCCCTCTGCAGCCTGCTGTTCTGTCTGTGGTCCTCACCCTTCTGTGTGGGTTCACTTTGGTCACCTCTAGCCCCCAGGCCACGTTCACATTTTCCCATCATCCCAGAAATCTTGTAGGGTTGATGTATTCACTGCGTGAGATGTTCCCTTAGACAGGAGGAAATATTACGCTACTTAAAAATGTCATGAAGCCACTCATCCAGTCTGTCCTGAGCTTGAAGTGGGCCCTCAGAATTGTTGATTTTCCTCATCGCTCATATGGCACAGAGCCTGTGTGACGCATGCCGAAAGCCGTGGCCTGCAGGGATGCATCACCCTTGGCTGCTACAGCTGGCTCTGAAGCGGGTTTCCTGCGCATCCCTGGGCGACATGGGTACGTGGCTCCGTCAGTTTTCAGTCGCACGCCTCATCCGTCTCCTTCCTGCCACAGAAGGGGAGGCCTTCGCTGACCTTCGCCTTCCTGTCCGTGCCGGCGTGCGCATGTCTCCCGTTCCCCTGGCAGATCCTTTCATATTGGTGTGTTGGGGAGAACAGGCGTGCCTGTCTGTATGTGGCTGAGCTGTGCAGCACCCCACGACTGTGGCCCCTGTCTCGTACAGCGTTGTGTTTTCTCTGAGGTTGACGACTAAGCGGGTGCTGTTCTTGTGCGCAATCTTCTGTCACTAATGGCGACTGCCGGCTTCCGGCCCGAGCCTGCCTCTCTCGCAGCACACTGGCTCTGCTTAGGCCCACGGCAGCTCCGAGAGGCTCATCTCAAGAGCCCCCAACCAGCTTCGTTCTGGTCCTGGTGTTCTTCAGGTTGTCAGCATCTCCAGCAACCGGGACCTCATTCTCTCTCTCGGTTGGACCCCAGTCTTCCCCTTTCTTGGCACGTTCTGTGTTTGCGCAGCCGCAGCCTCCAGGAGCTTTCCGAGTGAGGGAGCGTTAACTGGCTCCTGTTCTGAGAGCCTCGCTGGGTGAGAATGTCTTTTCCACAACTGCGCAGTAGGTGGTGTTTTGACTGTGTGTTAACTTCTGGGTGAGAGAGAGAGTCCCCCCCAGGATGCTGAAGGCCCTGCTCCTGTCCCAGCTTCCCTTATAACTGCTGAATCGGCCCTGATTCCCGACCTCTGACATGGACGTTGTGTCTTCCCCGTGGAAGCAGGAACTTCTCTTTCCCCTCCCTCTTACAAAATCTGATCACAATGTGCTTTAGTCCCTGGTGGGGGGGGGGTGTTCAGCCTCTACGGTGTCAACAGTCATGTCCTTCAGCTGGACGAAATTATCTTGGATCTTAAGAATGGTTATTTCTCTCCCTCCCATTTCTGTGTTTCCTTCTCTACCACTCACAGTGTTTGGATATTAGATTTCTGGATTGGTCTCTTGGTGGTTTTCGTCTTGCCTTGCCTGGTTCCCATGACTTTGTCTTTGTGCTCTACTCTCTGGACACTCTAGTCAATTTATCTTCCCAAATCCGCTGAGAGATTTTCATTTTTCTGTGATATTTTAACTTTCAGGAGCTTACGAAAGTGTTCTGAATAGACTGTTTTCAGTAGGAGTCTCTTGGTCTTTCATGACAATGCAGGGTCCCTTTTTATTAGGCGGTGTTGGTGGCAGCTCCCCAACTTTGAATATACCCAAACCCACAAGGTTGTACACTTTAAAAGGGTCATTTTTATGGTATGTGAATTATATGTCAGTAAGTTGGTATTAAAAATAGCTTTTAGGGGCGCCTGGGTGGCTCGGTGGTTTAAAGCCACTGTCTTCGGCTTGGGTCATGATCCCAGGGTCCTGGAATCGAGCCCTGTATCAGGCTCTCTGCTCAGCAGGGAGCTTGCTTCTCCCTCTCTCTCTGCCTGCCTTTCTGCCTGCTTGTGATCTCTCTCTGTCAAATAAATAAATAAAATCTTTAAAAAAATAGCTTTAAAAATATTTCTCTGAAGATATGAACGATAATCTTTTTCACATTTACTTCTCCTTTTCCTTTCTTTTCTCTAAGTTGCTGTTTCTGTGTTTCCTCTTAGACCTTTCCTCAAATGTCCAGTGGTCCAGGAAGGGGACCTAAAGAGTGGGCGCTCCCTGCATCTGGTTGGTGACACTGAGCCTTGGTGTATGGTGAAGAGGTTGGGCCCTTCCGTGGGGAGCCCTCTGGTACCTCTGATACTACTGTACCTCTGGTACAGTGTCTCCAGGTCTGTCCTCAGGGCCTTGTCTGGTGCCTGGAGGGTTGGCATCTCTGTCCGGCTGCTAGCATTCTGGGAGCCCTGGAGCAGGGGCAGGTCTTCCAACCCTACCTCTGTGGGCTCTAGTGCAGGCTTTTCCTCGTCTGGAGACTGTACCACTCTCTCTGAGGAATCAACCCCCAGGCTATTGAGTGGAGGGAGGGTCTGTGGATGTCTTACATTTGTTTGTTTGTTTAATGGAAAATTTTAAACATAAGAAAGTTGAGGTAAGCTTAGAATGATCTCTCACATTTCAGTTCCAGCGCGTACAATTCCAGGCCAATTTTATCTCATCTACCCCCCACCACTTTCTCCTCCAAATTATTGTTAGTGCTTTTTCAGGATTTGATTTATATATTTGTCAAGGAGAGAGACAGACAGACAGACAGGCAGACAGACAGCACAAGCAGAGGGAGCAGCAGGCGGAGGGAGAAGCAGGCTCCTGCCAAGCAGGGAGCCCAACGCAGGGCAAGAATCCCGGACCCCGGGATCGTGACCTGAGCCAAAGGCAGACACCTAACCGACTGAGCCATCTAGATGCCCTTAACATCTTTTTAAAAAGAAATTAATTAATTTTTATTTTTTCACTCTAATTTCTGTCTCATGACCTTCATTTTCGCTGACCCTTCTCGGGACAGCCCATCCCAGGCATCTGTTCCTCACCCTGCAGGCCTGTGCTCTGGTGCCCGTCCTCACAGGCCGTGTCTTCTCTCTGCCATGGTCTGTGTCTGCTGACCCCTTCCATGTCATTTCCTTTGGGTGTGGAGTCAGACCCAGCCCAGCTTCCTGACTGGGCCTAATCAGAGAAGAACAGGGTGATAGTTTCCCTCCTTTTGAACGTTATTCTTTGAGTAGTGTAGCCTTTGGTCCTGTCATGGTTTTGGATAATCCTGTTGGGTTGAGGAAGTGCCAGGGGAATGCTGTGTCCTTCCCTCACATGTTGCCCGAAGCTCTGTCTGGCCGCCTGCACATCCAGCCCTGGCTCATGGACCTGAGCATAGGGGTTTGCCGTGTCCCTAACGAGCACTGTGTTTGGAGGTCTGTGCTGGAAATCGGGGTGCTCGTGTCAGTCCTGAAGCCTTAGTGGGACATCTCCATACTCCACAAATGAGGGAAATCGGGAAAGGGCAGGCATTCTGGGGGAGAGGAAGGATTACTTCGAGAAGAGGGTTGGAGACTGCCAAAGTGCTCCCTGCTGAGGGGTGTCTGTGAGTGAGCAGGTCAGCAGGAAGACACAAACCGCTGCTGCCGGAGGTACTGGGATCTGGGTGATGCGGCAGGTGTCCCCCTGGTGAGGAGAGTCCTGTAGAACGTGAGGGGGCCGGCCTGGGGCGCAGGGGAGGCGGCCGGCACACGTTTGAGAGCATTCTGATGCGCTTCCTGCGTATTGGCTGCTGTTCTGATGCCACTTGGTCCAGACGGCGGCTGTGAGTTTGGAGCCCTGTGCTCCATCTTTCTGATCAAGGCGCTCGGGCTTCTGGAGGTAGAGGGATGTGTGGATGGTCACACAGCTGCTTAGTGACAGACCGCGGTTCAGACCGAATCCCACTCTGTACCCGGTTCCCCAGGCAGCCCCGTGCCGGAGGGAGCAAGCTCGACTGCGCCCGGAGGGCAGACACAGTTGGGCTGGAGGCAAATTTCCTGTTAGGTCCGTGTGGAGTAGCAGTTGTGTGCTTGTGTTTGGCTTCTGCGAGCGCAGCGAGTCACTGTCCTGAATCTGTTCTCCAGATGCTGGGAACGGACCCCATGCCCTGCTCCCACCAGGCGCGGTTTGGGAGCAGCCGCGATCACGGCTCATCTCTTACATTGCAGGCCTTTGCCCAGTTCGACGCAGAGGGCGATGGCACTGTGGACGCCGAGAGCATGCTGGAGGCCCTCAAGCATTCCAGCGGCGCTAACCTCCAGGGCGAGCTGAGCCACACCATCCGGCAGCTGCAGGCCTGCTCCCTTGTCCCAGGTAAGGCCGGAGCGCGCTTGCGTGGCCCGTGAGCTCTGCCGTCCTCCGGCTATAACTGTGCAGGGCGAGGGCCCCGTGCGGTGCATGGGCTTCTCCCGCTGTCCCCAGAGGCACGTAAACCGACTCACTCCTGCGTCATCGTCTCCTTGCATCCCCAGTACCTTGACGCTTGGGCAGCTCTGCCATTTTCATGAACTTCTGTCGTGAGAGGGTCTCTCTGTTTCACTCCCTCAAGAGACTGTCCCTGGCCCCAGTTCTCTGTGCATCCTGAATTTGTCTTTTGCCTCATGCATCACTGTAATTAATTAATGACCCACTTGTCTGTAAATGTCTGTGTGCTCCGTGAGGACAGCGGCCTTGTCTTTCTGCCATGTCCTCACATGTTACACGTCTTTGATATATGGTAGGCACCCAGTGGGTTTTTTTGTTTGTTTGTTTCATCAGTCAGCTGTCACTCTGAAATCTAAGTGATGATACAAGTAGTGTACAAATTAAGCAATACGTCTACATTATATCTATGAAAAGCTTGTGTTTTTGTCTGGTGTCTTCTGGGGACTCAGAAGACAGAATCCAAGTTAGATCATCCTCCTTTCTTGTCCGCTGTGACTCGTTAGAAAACAAACAGAAAAGACTTCCCCCAAGTCTACAAGTGTGTCTGAGCTCCAGGAAAAGCCGCTTCGCTGCTCCTCTCCCCTTTCAGGCTGGCTTACGGGCACCTTGGTTGCAGGAACGTGTGTTGTAGGTTATGATGGACCACGAGTTTAAAGAAATTGTTTTATCATGGTAAGCTGGGCTAGCCTGTCCCTAGGGACTGGTTTCCTTATCCCTCTTTCTAACTGAGATTGGGACTTGTCCTTTTGTCACCCCACTGTGCTGGCGTTCAGTGCTTGCTGGACTTGTGTGACCTCCCACGGGCAGAGTCTGTATTCTCATGGGCGTCCCGAGCACACGGGGTGCCATCAGCCATGCCTTCACGTGACAGTGGTGCTGCTGTGGGGTCTGCCAGTGGGAGGAGAGCTGTGTGAGGAGGCTGAGGGGTGCCACGGCTTCTGAGTCACGGGGACTTGGACCCGGTGTCTCCAGGCTGTGCTGGGGGTGCTTCTGGCACACGGCTTCTCCTCAGCCTCCTGTTCTGTCTTGAAAATCAATGTGAAGTCTCCTTCTCAAGTACAACCTGTTTGTTTCATGTGTAATTCCTCCGGGTGCTGCTTTGATGGGTGTCGGCTCTGTGGAAGTTCATCCCAGTGCACTTACGCCGCAGGTGCAGACCACGAGGGGAGTTTAAACAGAGAGACTTGGTGTGTTTGGTGTTTTCGTAGGGTTAGGTGGGTTAATGCCAGACCAAGGGCAGCTGGGAGAGCTCGTCTTGAACTTTGGGTGGGTCAGCACGGGCAGGAAGTGTTGAGCCCAGGGTCTGGGCAGTGGCCGAGGGCTGGACAGAGCAGGCAGACCCCAGGGAGCTGCCGTGGAGAGGACGTGGGGGCACCGGAGGAGCCCTGGGGGCAGAGCCTTGTGCCTTGTGAGATGCCCCCCAGGAAGTATGGTCAGGGCGGTGGCTGCGTCATCATTATCATGTCTCCTGTAGCTTAGTTAAAAGCAGTGACACGTTGACTTCTTAATGGGATAAACTTGATTGCTAGTCCACCTAGTTGGTGTCTCAGTGCTTACACGTTTAAAGCTTGGATTGAAGCAAATGTAGTGTAAGTTTTCTAAAATTCCACTAAACTAAACTAAATTTTTTTTTTCAAGATTTTATTTTGAGGGGTGCCTGGGGGGCTCATTGCATTAAACCTGCTGCCTTCGGCTCAGGTCATGGTCTCAGGGTCCTGGGGTCAGGCCCTGATCGGGCTCTCTGCTTGGCGGGGAGCCAGCTTCCTCTTCTCTCTCTGCCTGCCTCTCTTCCTACTTGTGATCTCTGTCAAATTTTATTTTGAAGTAATCTCAACAACCCACCGTGGGGCTTGGACTCACAGTCCTTGGATCAAGGGGCTCATGGTCCACCAAACGAGCCAGCCAGGTACCCCAAAATAAATGCTTAAATTGGGGTTACCACTGGCTCATTTCTTTTTTTGTCTTTTTTTCTTTTTTTTCCTTACATAGGCTCCGTGCCCAACATGGAGCCCAGTGTGGGACTTGAACTCATGACCCCGAGGTCAAGACCTGAGCTGAGATCCTCAGGAGTCAGCCACTTAAGTGACTGAGCCACCCAGACACACCAGCCACGGGTTCATTTCTTAAAACTTGTTTAGATTTTTAAATGATTAAAGCTGAGAATATCAGTGAAGATTCTTAATGGCTGCTTTTAATTCAGCCAATTCAGAGAGGCCACCAGGACGGGAGTGTGGAACTTTGGGTGGGTTCCTGTAAACACCAGACATGGGTTTTGTCTTCCCAGGTTTCATCGACATCTTCTCAGAGTCCAAGGAGGGGCTGGGTGTGCATGCGTCCCTGATCCTGCGCTTCCTGCACCGCAACCGGCTCTCCGGCACAGCCGTGCCCTGCCCCATGCTGGACCACTGCGCCAACATGTGTGCCATGAGGGCCTCTGTTCTCAAGGAGTCCTTGGACCAGCTGCTCCAGAGGGAGAAGGGTGCGTGCATGCGTGCGCTGGGGGCTCCTGAACACGGTCTGTGAGTTGTAGGAGCTAGCACTCTTCCTGCCGTTGGCTCTGGAAACTAGCCTGCCTGCCTGTCCTCCTTCCCTCCCTTCCTCCTCCCTCCTTCCTTCCCGCCTTCCTTCTCTCCTTCCACAACTGGCTTCTCTTCATTCTCTCAGATGTGACTTAGGGAGGCCTTCCCTCAGTACCCACCTAATTAACGCCCCCATTCCCCACTGTGGTCACCATCACCTTTGTAGGTTTAATGGTCTAAATGGCACTACTTGAAGTTGTAAAATTATGATTTCTCTATGTGTCTACCTTGTTCATGTCATTATCCTTAGCACTTGGAGCTGGGCCACATAGTAGGTACTCTGTGAGTCGTTGAGTCACTGAGGAAAGCCACTACATGCAGTGTGGACTCACTCAGAAGTCCGTGGAATATAGTTGAGTCCGGAAACAGACCCACGTGTGTGTGGGAGTAGAGTACCAGAGAGAGTCGGCGTAACAAATGGTGGAAAGGCGAATTAGTCAACAAGTGGGGTCAGGGCAACTGGCCAGCCATTTGGAGAGAAAAATAAAACCAGACTCTTATTAACCCATTCCATTCATGGAAACAAATTTCAGGTGGATTGGAAAGTCCCACTGTAAAGAGACTTGAAGTGTGGAAGAGAGTAGCCACACCCTGCCCAGCTCCTGGCACAGGGAACTCGCCAAGCAGGATGTGAGACTCAGAAACCATTGGATATGAAGAAGTTAGATTTTATGAAAGTTCTGTAGAACAGAAACTCAAAGCACAGTCAAAAGTCTAATGGTGTTCTAGGGAACAGAAATTTGTTTTCTAATGTGTGATGACAGACTGCATTCTTTGCTAACTCTGAGCTTGGGCACTTAATAACTCTCTGTGCCTTGGTTTCCTCATCTCTGGACTGAATTAGTACATCGAAGACGTCTAGAGACGTGCCCAGCTCACAGTACGCAGCACCTGTCACGAGCGTGTGTATGTGTCTTATAACCTACAAACCAGCGAGAAGGCTTGCAACCTGGCAGAAAGTAGATGAAGGTAGGACTGGGCCGCTCTCCAGAACACAAGTGGCCTACTAAGTCTCCCACATATTTAAAGAAATGCCCATTCAAACTGTAAGAAACCATTTTCTTCTCTTAGTGTGGCTTGCAAATATATCAGTGATTTAAGTATTTTCCCATAGAGCAACCCTCGGACACTTCTGCCTTATAAAGTTTCTTTGGAAGGAGATTTTAAGGAATATTTATTTTTCCAGGGCCAAACTATCAAGGGTATTTATGTTAGATATTTTAAATGACCTTTTTTTTTCGCCTTTGTGAAAGAGATGTCACGTGATAGCATCTGGTTTCCCTGCAGAGAGTCCTGGAGATCTAACCGGAAGCCCGGAGATGGATAAACTCAAGTCAGTAGCGAAGTGTTACGCTTACATAGAAACCTCGTCAAACCCTGCTGACATCGACAAGATGACAAATGGAGAAACGTCATCGTACTGGCAGTCGGATGGCAGTGCCCGCTCGCACTGGATCCGGTGGGTGCTAGCACAGGAGTTGTGCAGAGTGCGAATGGCTCCTGCTTGCCCTCTCTTACCCCGACAGCATGCTCACAGATCACTCTGTGAATTTTAGAGTATTTTCTACTTAACTGCCTGGTTGTTTCTGTATTGTAAATGACTGTCTGTGGAGATGCTTTAAGAATCAAGCAAAAAGGGGGCGTCTGGGCGGCTCAGTGGGTTAGGCCTCTACCTTCAGCTCGGGTGGTGATCTCAGGGCCCTGGGATCGAGGCCCACATCAGGCTCTCTGCTCAGCAGGGAGCCTGCTTCCTCCTCTCTCTTTGTCTGCCTCTCTGCCTACTTGTGATCTCTGTAAATAAAATCTTAAAAAAAAAAAAAAGGCAAAAGGAATTGCATAAAATCATGCTACCTGGTTCGTGTATTCATAAACATGGATAATTTTTTTACTTGGCATTTTAAGGGAGAAATAATATTTTTAAAAAAATTTTTATTTATTTATTTATTTTTAAAATAAACATATAATGTATTTTTATCCCCAGGGGTACAGGTCTATGAATCGCCAGGTTTACACACTTCACAGTACTCACCATGGCACATACCCTTCCCAGTGTCCATAACCCCACCCCTCTCTCCCGGCCCCCTTCCCCCAGCAACCCTCAGTTTGTTTTGTGAGATTAAGAGTTACTTATGGTTTGTCTCCCTCCCAATCCCATCTTGTTTCATTTCTTCTTCTCCTACCCCCTTAACCCCCCATGTTGCATCTCCACTTCTTCATA